>NC_090648.1:70020631-70320631 GCF_040937935.1 Hyperolius riggenbachi
CCTCACTCAGTGATGTCAGGTAATGTGTGACTTCCTTCTCAACTTTCCATGGCATTGTTAAAAAGCTTACGTTTTGTTTTTAAATTACATTTTCTACTTGCTGTGTACTTGTTCAGTACCGCTACAATGAGAATCCTGTGGAGGCGGGCAAGTCTGCCACTGTGACCCCGGGTAATGGCCGGGGAATGAGGAGTTTGAATCCGGTGTGGAGCCTGAGCAACGGCTACCACTACACATCCAAGGAGGGCAGCGGGCAGGCATGCACGCCCGCCCGCCCCGAGGTAGTGACCAAAAATAACAATACAGGAGGAGGACTTTCGAGGCCCTGCTGTGTATTTGAAATGAATGTACTTTAAATCCTTTAACGAGAACCAGTTATGGCGGGCAAAAATGACACCACATTCCTTTCACGAGAATCATATGGAGGCGGGCAAGTCTGCCATTTGTGACCCCGGGTAATGGCCGGGGAATGAGGGATGGAATCCGTGTGGAGCCTGAGAAACGGCTACCACTACACATCCAAGGAGGGCAGCAGGCAGGCATGCACGCCCGCCCCGAGGTAGTGACCAAAAATAACAATACAGGAGGCGGACTTTCGAGGCCCTGCTGTGTTTTTATATGAATTAACTTTAAATCCTTTAACGGGAATCCGTTATGGAGGGCAAGTCTGCCATTGTCACCGCGGGGAATGAAGGTTGGATTCTGGCCCGAAGTGGGAGCCTGCTGAGACCCATGCTGTAGCTGCCCTGACCGTGCTTTGCAGACCAGGCATCTGTGGTCAGATGGACCCTTGAGCCAGCGGAAGACAAACCAAGTCGAAAGCATTTGCCAAGAATGTTTTACGGAGGGCAAGTTTTTTTGCCCTTTTTTAAAAATTTTTGAAAATGATAGATGGTTGTATTTTTAAATTGTTTGAAAGTTTACATGGTTGTATTTTTAAATTGTTTGACAGTTTAGATGGTTGTATTTTTAAATTGTTTGAAAGTTTAGATGGTTGTATTTTTAAATTGTTTAAAAGTGTATCCATTCTTCCTCCCCCCAGCCACGAACAATACCATGGGAACATGGAGCAGCAGAAGCCCCCTGTGACGGCTGCCGCGGTTGTTCTCCGCGGCTTGTCTTTTGAGGGGTGCTGCTTTTCCTCAGGTGTTCTTGCCATAGCTGTTTGTGCCTTCTCTCCAGGTGCCTTCGTAAAGCACTTGTCCCTACGTGACAGTTGGCCTTTCCACGGCTCAATTTTTGCTGGCAGAGAAAACAGATGGCTTTGCTCCGATCTGAGACACACACGTTAAAAAATTTCCAAACCACTGAGCCCCCCTGGGCTGATGGCGCTACGGTGGCATCAGCAGCTGAGGTTGAAGGGCATGTTGGCTGTCTGGCCATAGCGGGCGATACATGGCGCCGGACACTGCCCCCAGCTGTTTCTCAGAATCAGAATATCAGAATCAGAATCAGAATAGTTTATTTCGCCAAGCATAATGGGGTTATGCCCGGAATTGGATTTGGCACAATACATAGCTCAGGAAGAAGACATACATAATAGGATCACAAGCATGCAAAGGACATCAAGCAGAGGAACAACAGGGACGAGCTCCCTCTTGTATTGCGTTCCGGAGTTGGAGCCTGATCAACGTCTACCACCACACACCCAGGCAAGGAGGGAGGCAGGCAGGCATGCTAGCCCGCCCGCCCCGAGGTAGTGACCAAAAATAACAATACAGGACTCAGGAGGACCTTTTGCGGCCCTAATTGAAATGAATTAACTTTAAATCCTTTAACGGGAATCCGTTATGGCGGGCAAGTCTGCCATTGTCACCGCGGGGAATGAAGGTTGGATTCTGTCCCGGAGTGGGAGCCTGCTGAGACCCATGCTGTAGCTGCCCTGACCGTGCTTTGCAGACCAGGCATCTGTGGTCAGATGGACCCTTGAGCCAGCGGAAGACAAACCAAGTCGAAAGCATTTGCCAAGAATGTTTTACGGAGGGCAAGTTTTTTTGCCCTTTTTTAAATTTTTGAAAATGATAGATGGTTGTATTTTTAAATTGTTTGAAAGTTTAGATGGTTGTATTTTTAAATTGTTTGAAAGTTTAGATGGTTGTATTTTTAAATTGTTTAAAAGTGTATCCATTCAAGTGCAAGTTATGCACTGACTGCCAGGTATAATATGCAGTCACAGATGCAGTGAAAGGTATGCAGTGACTGCAAACAGCCGTTTGTGTAGTGACGGCCGTGCTGGACTGGTGCGCACCATGACGAGAGTGCAGGTGATGGTGGATTTTCAGCCCATATGCTCGCCCGGCTGATGTAGCTGAATGACAGAACAGTGACTGTCCAGCTGATCAAATTTGGTCTGACCACAATGAAGCAACGACCTTATTATCTTTTGTGTGCCACCCCCACCCGAGACACTCAAATAGCCGGCGGTCATTGCTTCATTGTGATGCGCAAGCCCCTTCACCGCGGCAAGGTAATGATCACGAAGGGGGATGGGCACAAGTACACGCACCAGAAAAATTAGTGTAGTGGCCTCTGCTAGCAGCGGCCTTAAAAATTCAGGAATCCGCCTAGAGTCCTGGACCCTGTTGGTAGTGGCGGAGAAGGCAGTCAAGCGGCCTGCAGGAAGAGATGCTGTGTGTGGGGACTGACTTAGTCTTCGGTCGTGCAGTAGCCCTCTGTGATCCATTCCTCATTCATTTTGATAAAGGTCAGGTACTGAACACTGTCGTGACTTAGGCGACTTCTCTTCTCAGTAACTATGCCTCCAGCTGCACTGAAGGTCCTTTCTGACAGGACGCTTGCAGCAGGGCAAGAGATAAGTTGTATGGCAAATTGGGACAGCTCTGGCCACAGGTCAAGCCTGCGCAACCAGTAGTCCAAGGGTTCATCGTCGCTTTTCGCAGACAGGGGCGTAGCAATAGAGGTCGCAGAGGTCGCATTGGCGACGGGGCCCGCCACCTGAAGCCTTGAGGGGGGGCCCGGCCGCCGGGCCCCCCCTCCCTGTTTGCATAATGTAATGGTGTGTGCTGCCGGGTCGCCGGCATCCATTCCTTACTAATTGCGGCAGCGCCGGCTCCGGCAGAGCAGAGTGCAGCAGATTCTCTCCCCCTCTCTCCCTCCTCCCCAGCGTCAGCAGCAGAGACAGTCACAGCAGTGACAACAGCACAGCAGTCATTAGCGGCGGCCGGCGGAGCGTCTGGCGAGATGACTCATGTCACTGTCTGTGACTAATGACGTCACTCGCTCTCTCCTCCCTGGTGCTGGCTGGCCTCTAATCTACTGCGGTGGTGAGTGACTGACTGAGACATCACTCTCCGCACTCCGCAGCCTGTACAGTACAGCCGGGTGGGGGGCAGCTACCTACCTAACCTATCCTGAGGGGCCAGCTACCTACCTAACCTATCCTGGGGGGCCAGCTACCTACCTAACCTATCCTGGGGGGGCAGCTACCTACCTAACCTATCCTGGGGGGCAGCTACCTACCTAACCTATCCTGAGGGGCCAGCTACCTACCTAACCTATCCTGGGGGGCCAGCTACCTACCTAACCTATCCTGGGGGGCAGCTACCTACCTAACCTATCCTGAGGGGCCAGCTACCTACCTAACCTATCCTGGGGGGCCAGCTACCTACCTAACCTATCCTGGGGGGGCAGCTACCTACCTAACCTATCCTGGGGGGCAGCTACCTACCTAACCTATCCTGGGGGGCCAGCTACCTACCTAACCTATCCTGGGGGGGCAGCTACCTACCTAACCTATCCTGGGGGGCAGCTACCTACCTAACCTATCCTGAGGGGCCAGCTACCTACCTAACCTATCCTGGGGGGCCAGCTACCTACCTAACCTATCCTGGGGGGGCAGCTACCTACCTAACCTATCCTGGGGGGCAGCTACCTACCTAACCTATCCTGAGGGGCCAGCTACCTACCTAACCTATCCTGGGGGGCCAGCTACCTACCTAACCTATCCTGGGGGGCCAGTTACCTACCTAACCTATCCTGGGGGGCAGCTACCTACTCTAACCTATCCTGGGGGCAGCTACATAATCTAACCTATCCTGGGGGAAAGCTACCTAATCTATCCTGGGGGGCAGCTACCTAACCTAACCAATACTGGGGGCACCTACCTCATCTAACCTATACTGGGGGGCAGCTACCTAATCTAACCTGGGGGCACTTACTTGTCTAACCTGTATTCGGGGCACCTAGCTAGCCTATACAGGTGGCAACTATACTGGCTACCTATATTGGAGGCACCTACCTAACTAACCTATACTGGGGGCACCTACCTATCTAACCTATACTGGGGGCACCTATCTATCTAACTTATACTGGCGGCGCCTGCCTATCTAACCTATACTGGGGGCAACTGTTCTGGCTACCTATGCTGGAGGCACCTACCTGGCTAACCTATACCGGGGGCAACTATACTGGCGTACCTATGCCTGGCTACCTATACTGGGGGGACCTATAGCTGGCTATAGGGATTCGGATATGTGTGTGCGTCGGGTGTTGCCGGGGGAGGGGGGCTGTTGTTGCTGTGGGGGGGCCCACATCCAGATTCCGCATCGGGGCCCAGAGGTTTGTAGCTACGCCACTGTTCGCAGAGTCTACATCCACACTCAAGGCCAGGTAGTCGGCTACCTGCCGCTCCAGGCGTTGTTGGAGGGTGGATCCGGAAGGATTATGGCGAGGAGTTGGACTAAAGAACGTCCGCATGTCCGACATCACCCTGAGATCGCTGGAGCGTCCTGTCCTTGCCTGTGTGGACTTGGGAGGAGGAGGGTTACTGCCAGTGGTACCTTGATTGCGTTTTGCAGCCACATCACCCTTAAATGCATTGTAACGCATCATCGACAGCTTGTTCTGCAAGTGCTGCATCCTTTCCGCCTTATGTTTGTTAGAGTTGCGCTTGATTACTGCATCTAATGAAGCACTGCAGTCCAGACAAGAAGTAGTAACAGGAACTTGGTTTTACTTATACTTGGATTCAGCAACATACAGCAAGATCACCTAACATGGTGACAGGCTAAAACACACACAGTGTACACACACAGGAAGCACTGGACACACCTAAAAGAAACATAGAGAGATAACCATAGACATCACTGTAGAGGCATCATCAGCAGCGACATCTAGTGTCCAGAATATAAATTGCAGTCAGTTCTTATTTAGACTAAGCTGCAGTTCTGTTGAATTTCTCCAACACCCCTTCTCAACAGCTAAGGCTTAGTCTGTTAAATGCATCTTCTTTGTAAGCCTTGAGTGTCTTTCAGCTGTCAGAGGCTTTGTAAGGATATCCGCTATCATATCCTCGGTTGGGCAATAAAGTAACTCAAGGAATCCCTGTTCCTGAAGATCCCTGAGAAAGTGGAACTTCACATCGATGTGTTTGGTTCTTGAGTTAACTCTTTCCATTTGTGCAAGTGCAATGCATCCTTGGTTGTCCTCATAGATTTGTGTTGGTCCCGGTTGAGGTTGACCCAAGTCTGTTAGTAATTGTCTCAGCCATATAACTTCTTACTTGCCTGGGCTGCTGCAACATACTCTGCTTCAGTGGAGGACAGAGTAACAGAAAGCTGTTTTCTACTAGTCCAGCTGATGACACCTCCCGACAAAAAAAATAAGTAACCACTGGTAGACTTTCTGTCATTGGTGTCTCCTGCCCAGTCGGCGTCCACAAATCCAGTTAAGGTGCACTCATCACTTGCTGGTAACTTTAGTTTGTAAGATAGAGTTCCTTTAAGATAGCGAATGATTCGCTTCACAGCATTCCAGTCCATCTGGCTTGGCTTTGAAACCTTTCTACATAAGATTCCAACAGTTGCTGCGATATCAGGCCTTGTAGCAGTGGTAAGGTACAACAATTTCCCTATTGTTTGCCTGTATTGAGTGTTAGTTGGTAAAAGGTTATCTTGGCTGTTCATCTCCTTTAGGTAGTTGGTTTCCATAGGAGACTTTACTGGTTTGGCATCTTCCATTCCACATGTTTGAATTATGTCTTGTATTTTGTGTTTTTGGTTCAGAAGGAAGCTCCCATCTTCCTCTCTCTCAATCTGAATGCCGAGGTAATTGTTTATGTCACCAAGATCTTTTGTCTCAAAGTGCCTATTCAGATTCTTCAGTACCTCTGCTTTATCCCCTTCTTGATCAAAACAAATCAGGATATCATCAACATAAATTAGCAGGTAGATCCATCTGTTAGCCAATTTCTTTGTGTATAGGCAGGGGTCTGCTTTACTCCTTTGAAAGTCCTGATGTGTAAGCACTTCGTTTATTTTTATGTTCCATGCTCTGGCTGCTTGTTTCAGGCCATAGATGCTCCTATGAAGTTTGCACACTAGGTCCGGTCTTTGTTCGTCTTTGAAACCTGGTGGTTGTTCCATATATATTTCTTCTGCTAACTCGCCGTGTAGGAAGGCAGTCTTCACATCAAAATGTCGCACTTCCATTTTCTTTTTCGCCGCCACTGCTAGCAAAGTTCTTATTGTGGCATATTTGACTACTGGAGCAAATGTCATATCATAGTCATCTCCGTGTTTTTGAGAGTATCCCTTGGCTACCAGTCTCGCTTTGTATCGTTCAATCGTTCCATCTGCATTGTACTTCAATTTAAAAGTCCATTTACAACCAATGACTTTCCTTTCAGGTGGAAGTTCTATAAGTGTCCATGTTTTAGTGTCATTCATGGATCTTATCTCTTCCTCAGCAGCTTTCATCCATTTACTGGCTTCCCTTTCTGGAAGTTGAGATATTTCTTCCCAGGTTGCAGGTTCACTGACTGTGGCAGTGCTTGCCTTGTAAGACAGACGTACAGGTGCCTTACCTTTGTTTTCTCTTGTTGATCGCCTCAGTCCTGTGTCTGAATCTGCTGGTAACTGCTGTTCAGTATTGTTGTAGTTTGCATTCACTTCAACTGTTTGTTCAGTACTCATGGTGATGGGATGGTCAGTGTCAATCTTCTCTTCTACTCTTGCATTCTCTATTGTCATTACATCATCTCTTGCATCTTCAAGAAAAGTTACACTGTTGCTAATGGTAATCTTGTCTGTTTTGGGATTTAGGATTCTGTAGCCCTTGACGTTGTCACTATATCCAACAAAAACACCTTCAAATGCTCTGTTTTGTAGCTTGGTGCGTTTCTCTTCAGGAATGTAGATGAATGCTTTGCATCCAAAAACTTTTAAGTGGTTTACGCATGGTTTCGCATTGTGCCACATCTCATATGGAGTTTTCTCCACTGTTCTGGAAAAAAGTCTGTTCTGTAAATATGTGGCTGTCATTGCTGCCTCACCCCAGTATTTTTGTGGTAGTCCAGAGTCTGTCAGCATACATCTGATCATTTCAGTTAGAGTTCTGTTCTTCCTTTCAGCTACCCCATTCTGCTCTGGAGTGTATGGGACTGTCTTTTGATGTTCTATTCCATTCAGCTTCAAATACTCTTGTATTTTATGTCCTGTAAATTCACCTCCATTATCAGTCCGAAGTATGAGGGGCTTTCTTTGAAACTTGTTACTGGCCTTTGTTATGTAGTCTTGTAATTTTTCAAAAACTTCACTTTTGTGTTGCATTAGGTAAGTGACTGTGTATCTTGAATAGTCATCTATAAAAGTCACTATGTATCTGTTGCCTCCAGATGTAGGTGGGTTAAGGGGACCACATACATCACTGTGTACTAGATCAAGTGGTCTTGAAGCTCTGTTCTGACTAGCTTGGGGAAGTGTTGCTCTTGTAGCTTTGGATTTTATGCAACATTCACACTTAACGGTAACTGAGCATGGGGATACTGTTAAGTCCTTTGTCAGATTCCTCTTTTGTAGTTCTTGTATGCTTTCTGGGTGTCTATGACCTAGTCGCCTGTGCCATATGTGTATACAGTCATTGTGCTTGTGTGTACATAGTCTCACCTGTTGCTTCACTGTGTTGAGGTGATACAGATGGTTGTCCAGCTTGGCACATGCTATTGTCTGCTTGCCGTTCAGGATAAAACATTTGTCATCTTGGAATTTAACAGTGAGTCCTCTGGCTGTTAAACGCTTCACAGATAAGAGTCCTCCTTCTAGATTAGGTACATAAAGCACATCTTTCACAGGTATGGTTAAATTGTGTCCTTCATCATCATCACATACGAGGGTCCCATGACCATATCCTTCTGCATGTATTTTGCTTCCATCTGCGAGAGAAATAATTCCTTTGTTATTCATATCAAGTTCGGTAAAAAAACTTCTATCACTCGTCATGTGGGTGGTTGCCCCTGAGTCGATGCACCAGCCTTCACATTTATAGTTATCTGTCGCTTTAAATGTAGCGTTCCAATTTCCCTCCTTTGAATCAGAGACTGTGGTTTTGACTTTTTGTTTAGTATAATGGGGGCGTTGTCTGATTTGCTCTGCTTTCCATATTGTACAGTCCTTCTTTAAGTGTCCCTTTTTGTTACAACGAAAACAGATTCTGGTCTCTTTCCTGTGTAACTGTGTGTCTGTAGCTTTAAGAGCGGTTCCGGGGTCTCTCTGTACGGAGTCATGAATTAATTCCTTTCTTCTTTCATACTCATCTATAAGCCTAGTTTTCACAAACGCTAGTGTAATGTCTGCTTCAGGCCGTGTCTCCATTGCATTGATCAGTGCAGTGTATGTGTCAGGTAAACTGCACAACAACATGGCTGCAGCATGACTGTCTGTAATATTCTCCCCGATTGATTTGAGCTGTGTGATTATTTCCAGCATTGCATTTATGTGTTCCTGCATGTTCTGCTCTTCGCTAAGCCGCATTTTATACAGTTTCCTTAACAAAAACAACTTGCTGTTTAAACTGGATCGCTCATGCAGTCCTTTTAGCACACTCCACATGCCTTTTGCTGTATCTTCGTGGCGTATGTGGATAAGCTGGTCATCCTCCACTAGCAAACTGATTGTAGCCCGTGCCTGTCTGTTTTTCTTATCCCAGTCCTGATTGTTATCCTGTGGTCTATCTGTGGTGGTAACCTCCCATAAATCGTCTCTGGATAAAAGCATTTCCACTTTAAACTTCCATAGCTGATAATTGTCATTGTTCAGCTTGGCCACTGAGAGTTTAATATCAGAGTTTCCGGCCATTGTCTTTCTCCCCTTATATATAACAGTCTTACTTGTTTGCAGGAGATGTCTCTGGAAAGCTTTCTTGCGCTGATCTCTGCTCCTGGTTGCTGCTGTCCTGGGCTTCTTCTGATTGCTGCTCTGGGCCCATAACCTGTTAGAGTTGCGCTTGATTACTGCATCTAATGAAGCACTGCAGTCCAGACAAGAAGTAGTAACAGGAACTTGGTTTTACTTATACTTGGATTCAGCAACATACAGCAAGATCACCTAACATGGTGACAGGCTAAAACACACACAGTGTACACACACAGGAAGCACTGGACACACCTAAAAGAAACATAGAGAGATAACCATAGACATCACTGTAGAGGCATCATCAGCAGCGACATCTAGTGTCCAGAATATAAATTGCAGTCAGTTCTTATTTAGACTAAGCTGCAGTTCTATTGAATTTCTCCAACAATGTTGAGTTGCTAACAGGTCCGCCACTTTGTGCCTGTACTGAGGGTCTAGTAGCGTGGCCACCCAGTACAGGTCATTCGTCTTGAGTTTTTTGATACGGGGGTCCCTCAAGAGGCTGGACAACATGAAAGAGGACATCTGCACAAAGCTGGATGCAGACGTACTCTCCATCTCCTCTAGCTCTTCCTCAGTGATGGGACGCAACTCCTCTTCCTCCCCCCAGCCACGAACAATACCACGGGAACGTGGAGCAGCAGAAGCCCCCTGTGATGGCTGCCGCAGTTGTTCTCCTTCCGCCGCCTCTTCCTCCTCCACAGAAACACCTTCCTCATCATCACCATCATCAGAGTCTGACTCCTTCCCCACACGACTCCTCTTCTTCCTCCTCCTCCCCCCTCTGTGCTGCCGCCGGTGTTGTGGAAACATCGGGTTTGTGTGTAAATGGCTCCCACGACTCCTGCTGCCCTAACTCTTCTTGTTCACGCTCCTCCACAGCTGTATCCACCACTCTACGCACGGCACGCTCCAGGAAGTAGGCGTATGGGATCAAGTCGCTGATGGTGCCCTCATCGTGGCTCACCAGTTTGGTCACCTCCTCAAAGGGCTCCATGACCCTGCATGCATTTCGCATCAGTGTCCAGTTGTTGGGCCACAACATCCCCATCCTCCCAGATTGTGTCCTTGTACTGTAATGATACAGGTACTGGGTGACGGCTTTCTCCTGGTTTAGCAGGCGAGAGAAGATCAGCAGGGTGGAATTCCAGCGAGTCGGGCTATTGCAAATCAGGCGTCTCACCGGCAAGTTGATTCTACGCTGAATCTCCGCAAAGCGTGCCATGGCCTTGTAAGAGCGCCTGAAATGCCCACACAACTTCCTGGCCTGCTTCAGGACCTCCTCTAAGCCTGGGTACTTGGACACAAATTTTTGCACGACCAGCTTAACCCTCTGAGCGGTATGGACGAGCTCCACTCGTCCATACAAAACATGCTGGAAACGGTATGGACGAGCTCCACTCGTCATGCTGTATAATGACTCACCAGAGCGATCAGCGCTGCTGTAGCCTGCTCCTGCCGCTACTGTAGCCTCTTTGCGTCCCCCTCTCCTTGCTGAACATGCCTTCCTGCAAAATGAGTGAGGTCTGTCACTCTCCAGCGCGATCGCGGGTCCCTCTATGTCCCCCTGTCACTGCCGCATGTACTGGGAGGCAAGATGGAGGATGTGCAGTCCTCCCCAGCGTGATCCCGGGTGCCTCCTTGAGCTCCTGTTGCTGCTGCCAGGTGATCCTGGGTCCCTTTGTGTCCCCCTTTCATGCCTGCACATGCTGGGGGGCAAGATGGAATATGTGCCTCCCCAGCGAGATCCCGGGTGCTTCTGCCGGCTCTTCATGTTCCTCTCTCCTCTGGAAGGCAAGATGGCGCTGTGCAGGCAGTGTAATGACGTGTATCATGCGCCACCTAGTGACCGGCACATGAATTACATCATTGCAAACAAAGTAACTCAGAACCAATCAGTGTAATATATTTCAAATGTGTTTGTATTAGTTTCAATACAAACACCTGTATTGAATCCAATACAATATAAAAAGGCTTGGCAGTTATTTTTTCTTTCTCTTTTCAGAGTCCCAGAGTCCAGTGCTAGTTGTTTACAGCTCAGCTCCTGTGATTTCTGTGCTTTGATTGCTTATTTGCTTAGATTTACTCAGAGTTGCGGTATAGTCGTTTTAACGACTGCTGTAATTTCTGGTTATCTTTGCTGCAGAATTTTTTTGTCTTTTGTCGCTGACCTTTGGTTGACCCGTATCCTGCTTATGGTCATGGCCTCGAGCTCGAGGAGGCGTCTCTCTAACCAAACGCTGCTGGACGTCTTTGCAGACAGCGACAGCGACAGTGATGTGGAGTATCTGCCTGAGTCGACAGACAGCGATGTCCCAGGAGATCTCTCATCTGAATCCGAGACCGACAGCGAGAGTGATGGTGAGAGGTGGGAAGGTGGTGTACGCACTTGGTGTGAGCTGGAGTGTTTGATGCAGGCCCCGCCCCCTAGGTTCCCTTTCACTGGGGTACCTGGGCAGAAGATCGAGTGTGACCACAGCCCGCTGGCCTACCTAGAACTGTTTCTGAGCGATGAGGTCATCCGGATGATCGTGGAGGAGACCAATCGCTATGCAGCGCAGCAGCAGGGTGCTCCTCGAAGCAGGTTCTCCAGGAGCAGGAAGTGGGAACCTGTCACCACCGATGATATATGGGTGTTCCTGGGCGTCATTATCCTTCAGGGAGTGGTGGGGAAGCCGCTGCAGAAGTGGTACTGGACCACTAACAAGATCCTCGCCACACCATTCTTTGGTACTGTGATGCCAGAGTACCGCTATAGCCTCATCATGAAGTACCTGCACTTCGGGAACAATGAGGATTTTGATGAGGCCACCCATCCTGCACCCAAGCTGAAGAAAATATGGGACATCTACCAGCTCATTGTAGGCAATTTCCGGAGTGCCTACTTACCGGAAAGAGACATTACCGTGGATGAGAGTCTCATGGCATATAAGGGGAGACTCAGCTGGGTGCAGTTCATTGCATCTAAAAGGGCCCGCTTTGGGGTGAAGTCTTTCATGCTCTGTGAGTCCCAGTCCGGATACATCTGGAACTCTGTTGTGTACACAGGCAAAGGAACCAAATTTGCACCGCAGTACAGTGAGTATGGGTGTGCTACCTCTTCTGTGCTCACGCTTATAGAGCCATTGCTGGATCAGGGGTACTGTCTTACTACGGACAATTTTTATACCTCCCCAGAACTGTACGAGCACCTGATCCAGCACAAGACTGATGCATACGGCACGGTGAGGCCTAACCGACGCCATATGCCACCGGCCTTTTCTGCCAGGAAGCTGAAGAAAGGAGATGTTGTTGCCTGGCAGAAGGGCAAAATCATGGCTCTGCGGTGGAGGGACAAACGGGATGTGTGCATCCTCAGCACTGTGCACAATGCTGAAACTGTGCACACCACTACGAGAGGTCGACAGGAGGTGGACAAGCCCAAAGCAGTCATGGACTACAACCACACCATGGGAGGTGTGGACAGGGCTGATGCGGCCATGACTTTTTACCCGGCTGTCCGCAAACAGCAGCGGAAATATTATAAAAAGATTTTCCGCCACCTACTGGAACAGTGCCTGTGGAACGCGTTTGTACTTTACAAAAAAAACAGTGAAAGGCCTGTACCACACCATGACTTTGTGTGGCAAATGTGTGAAGCCATTTGTGCTAAGCATCCCCCACCAGAGTTAGCTAGACCGGGGCGCAGAGCGTCCTATGTCGTGAATCCCTCACGACTTTCTGGACGCCACTTTGCAGAGTATCTACCAGCGACCGCACAAAAGGAACAACCCACAAGAAGGTGTGTGGTGTGCTGCTCCAAAAAAGGCCCTGATGGGAAAAAAATCCGAAAAGAGACTAGATTTTATTGCCCGGATTGTGATGTGGCACTTTGTGTAATCCCTTGTTTCAAGGTGTATCACACAAAGGAGGTGTTTTAGGGGTAAACCCCTATACTGTATTTATTTTTTTTCTGCCTCCATATATTTATTTCTGCATTTTCTGCATTTATTAAAAATGCAAGATATTTCTGTTTGTGATTAATAAATGTTATTTTATTTTTTGACAAGAATTTGTGTTTGACACTTTTTTATTATACTCATACTGTATACTAAACTGTTGCTTGGCTCATTTTGGTAAGTTACAGGAAAAAAGGTTATGAAAATTAATTGAACCACTTTTTGCACAGAAATCCTGGGGAAATTGAACGCCAGGGAGGTTAAGCACATGTGCCATGCAGGGTATGTGTGTCAGCTTTCCCAAATTCAACGCAGCAATGAGATTGCTGCCGTTGTCACACACCAGGTTGCCGATCTCAAGCTTGTGCGGGGTCAGCCATTGCTCCACCTGTTTGTTAAGAGCAGCCAGGAGAGCTGCTCCAGTGTGACTCTCCGCTTTCAGGCAAGACATGTCTAACACTGCATGACCCGTCGCACTTGGCATGCAGCATAGGCCCTGGGGGGCTGGGGCTGTGTAGCTGGAGAGGAGATGGCGGCACCAGCCAAGGAGGAGGAGGAGGAGGATGACGACAGCGAAGCGGTGATAGCAGGTGGAGAGGAGGTGGCTGGAGGCCTGCCTGCAAGCCGTGGAGGTGTGACAAGTCGGTCCTCTGCGCAGCCACGTACTCCCTGCTTGCTGCCATCGGTCACCAGGTTGACCCAATGGGCTGTGTATGTAATGTAGTGGCCCTGCCCGTGCTTGGCAGACCAGGCATCCGTGGTCAGGTGGACCCTTGACCCAACGCTGTGTGCCAGAGATGACACCACTTGCCTCTCAACTGCATGGTACAGTTTGGGTATGGCCTTTTGTGAAAAATAATTGCGGCCTGGTATCTTCCACTGTGGTGTACCAATGGCCACAAACTTACGGAAAGCCTCCGACTCCACCAGCTTGTATGGTAATAGCTGGCGAGCTAATAGTTCCGCCATGCCAGCTGTCAGACGCCGGGCAAGAGGGTGACTGGCAGACATTTGCTTTTTCCGCTCAAATACTTCCTTCATGGACAGCTGGGTACTGCTGTGGGCAAAGGAGAAGGAACCGCTGAAGGGAAGAGGCGGTGTGGAGGAGGGTGGCTGTGAAGGTGCAAGGGAGAAAGTGGATGAAGACGATGCACCTGAAGGAGGAAGAGGAGAAGGAGGGTGGCTTGTCTTTTGAGGGGTGCTGCTTTTCCTCAGGTGTTCTTGCCATAGCTGTTTGTGCCTTTTCTCCAGGTGCCTTCGTAAGGCACTTGTCCCTACGTGAGAGTTGGCCTTTCCACGGCTCAATTTTTGCTGGCAGAGACAACAGATGGCTTTGCTCCGATCTGAGACACACACGTTAAAAAATTTCCAAACCGCTGAGCCCCCCTGGGCTGATGCCGCTACGGTGGCATCAGCAGCTGACGTTGAAGGGCATGTTGGCTGTCTGGCCATAGCTGGCGATACATGGCGCCGGACACTGCCCCCGGCTGTTTCTGAGGACGAGCTCCCTCTGCTTCTATCATGGAGTCGTCTCCTCCTAGTCCTCTCTGAATCCTCCTCTGAACTGTCCCCCTGGTCATCTCCTCTACCGGGAACATATGTGGTATCCGTATAATCGTCATCATAATCCTCCTGGCCAGCTGCGCTTTCCTCAGAAACCTCCTCAACTGCACCAACTTCAGGTGGTCCATCATCCACATCCACACACGTTACGTCCATACTATCGCCACCTAACTCAGACGTAGGAGGTGGTGTACCTGCGCCTTCTTCTTGTTGTTGCAGTAGTGGCTGTGAATCGGTGATTTCACCACCACCACCACCAAATAACTCCTGTGAAGTGTCAAATGCAGCGGATGTGGTGCTTGTAGTTACGCTGGTGGCTGCGGGAGATGAGGTGTTCTGTGTTAAATACTCAATCACCTCCTCACGATTTTGGGAAGTGATGGCACGTGCCTTCTTCTAAGCACTGTATTTTGGGGCAGGTCCGCACGAAATCACAGCAACACCACCTCACACAGACCTGCCGATGCCTGGTGGCCTTCCTCTGGGTCTGCCTCTACCTGGTTTGTCCATTTTGTCCATCTCGGGGGGATGCTAGGTATATGCAGTGAGCTGGGTTTACGCAACACAACAGGTAGTTATGTGCACTGATGAGGTGGGTTAAGTAAACGCAACAGGTAGTAGGTATATGCAGTGAGCTGGGTTCACTCAACACAACAGGTAGTAGGTATATGCAGTGAGCTGGGTTCACTCAACACAACAGGTAGTAGGTATATGCAGTGAGCTGGGTTCACTCAACACAACAGGTAGTAGGTATATGCAGTGAGCTGGGTTCACTCAACACAACAGGTAGTTATGTGCAGTGATGAGGTGGGTTAAGTAAATACAACAGGTAGTAGTAGGATGCAGTGAGCTGGGTTCACTCAACACAAAGCTAGGTATAAGCAGTGATGAGGTGGGTTAAGTAAACACAACAGGTAGTAGGTATATGCAGTTAGCTGGGTTCACTCAACACAACAGGTAGTAGGTATATGCAGTGAGCTGGGTTCACTCAACACTACAGGTAGTTATGTGCAGTGATGAGGTGGGTTAAGTAAACACAACAGGTAGTAGGTATATGCAGTGAGCTGGGTTCACTCAACACAACATGCAGTAGGTATATGCAATGAGCTGGGTTCACTCAACACAACAGGTAGTAGGTATATGCAGTGAGCTGGGTTCACTCAACACAACAGGTAGTAGTTATGTGCAGTGATGAGGTGGGTTAAGTAAACACAACAGGTAGTAGGTATATGCAGTGAGCTGGGTTCACTCAACACAACAGGTAGTAGGTATATGCAGTGAGCTGGGTTCACTCAACACTACAGGTAGTTATGTGCAGTGATGAGGTGGGTTAAGTAAACACAACAGGTAGTAGGTATATTCAGTGAGCTGGGTTCACTCAACACAACAGGTAGTAGGTATATGCAGTGAGCTGGGTTCACTCAACACTACAGGTAGTTATGTGCAGTGATGAGGTGGGTTAAGTAAACACAGCAGGTAGTAGGTATATGCAGTGAGCTGGGTTCACTCAACACAACAGGTAGTAGGTGTATGCAGTGAGCTGGATTTACTCAACACAACAGGTAGTTATGTGCAGTGATGAGGTGGGTTAAGTAAACACAACAGGTAGTAGGTATATGCAGTGAGCTGGGTTCACTCAACACAACAGGTAGTAGGTATATGCAGTGAGCTGGGTTCACTCAACACAACAGGTAGTAGGTGTATGCAGTGAGCTGGGTTTACTCAACACAACAGGTAGTTATGTGCAGTGATGAGGTGGGTTAAGTAAACACAACAGGTAGTAGGTATATGCAGTAAGCTGGGTTCACTCACACAACAGGTAGTATGTATATGCAGTGAGTTGGGTTCACTCAACACTACAGGTAGTTATGTGCAGTGATGAGGTGGGTTAAGTAAAAACAACAGGTAGTAGGTATATGCAGTGAGCTGGGTTCACTCAACACAACAGGTAGTAGGTATATGCAGTGAGCTGGGTTCACTCAACACTACAGGTAGTAGGTATTTGCAGTGAGCTGGGTTCACTCAACACAACAGGTAGTAGGTATATGCAGTGAGCTGGGTTCACTCAACACAACAGGTAATAGGTATATGCAGTGAGCTGGGTTCACTCAACACTACAGGTAGTTATGTGCAGTGATGAGGTGGGTTAAGTAAACACAACAGGTAGTAGTAGGATGCAGTGAGCTGGGTTCACTCAACACAAAGCTAGGTATATGCTGTGATGAGGTGGGTTAAGTAAACACAACAGGTAGTGAACCCAGTGAGCTGGGTTCACTCAACACAACAGGAAGTAGGTATATGCAGTGAGCTGGGTTCACTCAACACAACAGGTAGTAGGTGTATGCAGTGAGCTAGGTTTACTCAACACAACAGGTAGTTATGTGCAGTGATGAGGTGGGTTAAGTAAACACAACAGGTAGTAGGTATATGCAGTGAGCTGGGTTCACTCAACACAACAGGTAGTAGGTATATGCAGTGAGCTGGGTTTACTCAACACTACAGGTAGTAGGTATATGCAGTGAGCTGGGTTCACTCAACACTACAGGTAGTAGGTATATGCAGTGAGCTGGGTTCACTCAACACAACAGGTAGTAGGTATATGCAGTGAGCTGGGTTCACTCAACACAACAGGTAGTTATGTGCATTGATGAGGTGGGTTAAGTAAACACAACAGGTAGTAGGTATATGCAGTGAGATGGGTTCACTCAACACAACAGGTAGTAGGTATATGCAGTGAGCTGGGTTCACTCAACACTACAGGTAGTAGGTATATGCAGTGAGCTGGGTTCACTCAACACAACAGGTAGTAGGTATATGCAGTGAGCTGGGTTCACTCAACACAACAGGTAGTTATGTGCATTGATGAGGTGGGTTAAGTAAACACAACAGGTAGTAGGTATATGCAGTGAGCTGAGTTCACTCAACACAACAGGTAGTAGGCGTATGCAGTGAGCTGGGTTTACTCAACACAAAGCTAGGTATATGCTGTGATGAGGTGGGTTAAGTAAACACAACAGGTAGTGAACCCAGTGAGCTGGGTTCACTCAACACAAAGCTAGGTATATGCTGTGATGAGGTGGGTTAAGTAAACACAACAGGTAGTGAACCCAGTGAGCTGGGTTCACTCAACACAACAGGAAGTAGGTATATGCAGTGAGCTGGGTTCACTCAACACAACAGGTAGTTATGTGCATTGATGAGGTGGGTTAAGTAAACACAACAGGTAGTAGGTATATGCAGTGAGCTGGGTTCACTTAACACAACAGGTAGTAGGTGTATGCAGTGAGCTGGGTTTACTCAACACAACAGGTAGTTATGTGCAGTGATGAGGTGGGTTAAGTAAACACAACAGGTAGTAGGTATATGCAGTGAGCTGGGTTCACTTAACACAACAGGTAGTAGGTATATGCAGTGAGCTGGGTTTACTCAACACTACAGGTAGTTATGTGCACTGATGAGGTGGGTTAAGTAAACACAACAGGTAGTAGGTATATGCAGTGAGCTGGGTTCACTCAACACAACAGGTAGTAGGTATATGCAGTGAGCTGGGTTCAATCAACACTACAGATAGTAGGTATATGCAGTGAGCTGGGTTCACTCAACACTACAGGTAGTAGGTATATGCAGTGAGCTGGGTTCACTCAACACTACAGGTAGTTATGTGCAGTGATGAGGTGGGTTAAGTAAACACAACAGGTAGTAGTAGGATGCAGTGAGCTGGGTTCACTCAACACAAAGCTAGGTATATGCAGTGATGAGGTGGGTTAAGTAAACACAACAGGTAGTAGGTATATGCAGTGAGCTGGGTTCACTCAACACAAAGCTAGGTATATGCAGTGATGAGGTGGGTTAAGTAAACACAACAGGTACTGGGTATATGCAGTACTGTGTAGTACAATGAGCAGCTCCCTGTCACACACACAGGCAGTCAGTCACTGAATGTGCTGGGCTGCTGGCAGTGGCACACACACACTATCAATTAGCAAGGCTGTGCATGCAACAAAAGTGTCAGTTTGACACACAGTAAAAAAAAAAAAAAGTACAGGATGAGCTCTGACAAGAGGTAGGGTGCTATAAAAGCAATAACAATCAGCCAGGAGCAAACTAAGCAGCCAAGAACCTAACTAATCTGTCCCTAGAAGCAGAGCTGGAACAAGGTTCATCAGCATCCAAGGCTGAGACACCAAAGTGCGCCCCTCCATCCCTCCCCCCCAGCCGTCACATACTGATTGCTACTAGACTAAGAGGCGCCCCAGGGCCCCCAACCTCCCTAATACCTTAATCTCTAGTTATCTGACTTGCAGTCACTGCCATGTATCCCCTTTTCCTATTTCTTTCTGCTTCAAACACAATTGGGAATGACAACTGAAAGAATTGTGCGCCCCCTCCTACACTGCGCCCTGAGGCTGGAGCCTCTCCAGCCTTTGCCTCGTTCCGGCCCTGCCTAGAAGAACAAGTCTGCAGCAGCTGTCCCTTTCCTCTCACTAGCAGGCACACGAGTGAGTGTAATGGCCGCCGGACCCTGCCTTATATAAGGGGGGGTGGGGCTCCAGGGCTTACTGTAGCCTGAATGGCTACAATGCGCCTGCTGACTGTGATGCAGAGGGTCAAAGTTGACCCTCATAGTGCATTATGGGGCGAATCAAACTTCCGGAAAAGTTCGCCTGGCGCAGGCAAACGCGAACCCCCAATGTTCGCCTGGAACCGTTCGCCGGCAAACCGTTCGCTACATCTCTAACTACAGGCCTAGCACAATGAAAATCTAATAAGATAGATGAAGAAGGGCCCCTATTGGGCTTCTCTGGTCCAGGGGCCTCTGTGTGGTCGCTACCTCTGCATCCCCTTTTGCTATGTCACTGCTGACAGGAACTCACAGTAAGGTGGGGAGGGTGGGGACAGTGACAATCAATCAGCTATGCACAGTGACTGGGGGAATGAACTGTCACAGCAATCCACAAACTACACTATATACGGGCGTTGTGTTGCTACAACATGGTGTATTGTAACATCACAATGCAACAACATAATATCAGTACAGCAAGGTCAATATCAGTGTACAAAATAACTTTTTTTGGTCAGGATGAGTATTCAAAAGGACTATGGGGGGGGGGGGGATCCCTAGCTGGTGCACCACAAGTAGCAGTGCACCTAGGAAGCCGCTACACAGCACAATAACACAATACTGCCTATTGAACAATGTCCCTGTATCTTCAGTAGCAGCTTCTCTCCCTACACTGACTATATTCAGAGTGGCTGCCGTGATTGTGTCTTTTATAGGGGGGGGGGGGGGGGAGCGGCCCGGGTGGTGATCCAGTCTGACTGGCTGCTAGTGTTGGGCGAACAGTGTTCACCACTGTTCGGGTTCTGCAGAACATCACCCTGTTCGGGTGATGTTCGAGTTCGGCCGAACTCCTGATGGTGTTCGGCCAAACCGTTCGGCCACATGGCCGAACTAAGAGCGCATGGCCGAACGTTCCCCGAACGTTCGGCTAGCGCTGTGATTGGCCGAACGGGTCACGTGGTTCGGACCCGAACGTGCTCTGATTGGCCGAACTGTCACGTGGTTCGGGTAAATAAATACCCGAACCACGTCATATCTCCGCCATTTGTCTGTGGGTTTAGCTTTGGGTAGGCAGGCAGGGTAGTTTGCGCTCCAGCCACGCAAGCCAGGGTCCCCCCAGTCATTGTGTCACTGCTGGGAATAGTAGTACACCGCTCGCTCAGCCACACTATATAGCATTCTGTTTACTGCCACTCTGTGTACCTCGCTCAGCCACACTATATAGCATTCTGTTTACTGCCACTCTGTGTCTGCTGGGAATAGTAGTACACCGCTCACTCAGCCACACTATATAGCATTCTGTTTACTGCCACTCTGTGTACCTCGCTCAGCCACACTATATAGCATTCTGTTTACTGCCACTCTGTGTCTGCTGGGAACAGTAGTACACCGCTCACCCGCCACTGTATAGCATTGTGCTCTGTGTCGCTGCTGGGAATAGTGGTACACCGCTCACCCGCCACTGTTTAGCATTGTGCTCTGTGTCGCTGCTGGGAATAGTGGTACACCGCTCAGCCACACTATATAGCATTCTGTTTACTGTTCTGTGTCTGCTGGGAATAGTAGTACACCGCTCGCTCAGCCACACTATATAGCATTCTGTTTACTGCCACTCTGTGTACCTCGCTCAGCCACAATATATAGCATTCTGTTTACTGCCACTCTGTGTCTGCTGGGAACAGTAGTACACCGCTCACCCGCCACTGTATAGCATTGTGCTCTGTGTCGCTGCTGGCAATAGTGGTACACCGCTCACCCACCACTGTATAGCATTTCTGTACTGCCACTGTACTGCTGCCAGTCAGCGTGTACTTTAAGGATAAGTGAAATGAGGAAGAAATCCGGTGAAAGAGAGAGGGGCAAGGGAAGAGGTGTTTCCCCTGATGGTTCACGTACAGGCCACAGGGGAGCACCCAAGAAAACCCACTCAATACCGCCCATGTTGTCCAGGACAACCACCCTCACAGATCCAAAAGAACAGGACCAGATAATTACTTGGATGACTTCTCAAGCATCCAGCAGTGGGTTAAGCAGCACCAGCACATCACGCACGAGGTCCGAGTCCTCAGCCAGTTACAAGGAGCCAGTGGGCACAAAGCTGACACAACCGGCAGCGACACCACGCACACAACTGCCAGATAACCAGACGACGTTGAAGTGAGCTGCGCAGAGGTTGTTCTGGGGAGCTCTACCCCACGGCGGCGGCCCCCCACAATGACATATGACGAGTTTGAGGAGATGGAAGAGGAGGGTATGGACAATGTGGACATAGACCCAGATTTTGTTTGCGAACGAGAATGTCGCCGTCGTAGCAGCAGCACAGATAAGTCTGTTGAAGAACCCACTGCTGCACGAGTTCGCCTTGTGCCACAAGGTAGGCGGCGCGCAATTTCAGGCACCACAAGCGTGTAAGTTCAAGTGAGAGGCAAAAGAGGCGCAAACAGAAATCGCCAGCAAGGCAGGTGCTCCAAAGTCTGGGCTTTCTTTGAAGACTGCACTGAGGATGTTACCATGGCGATTTGCAAGGTGTGCAAGACCCGCCTGAGCAGGGGGAAAAGTATTAACAACCTCTCCACCACCAGCATGAGCCGCCACATGCTATCCAAACATCCCACTCTGTGGGCAAACGCGGCAGGACAGGGTACCACCAGCAACACTGCCTCCCTTGGGTTCACCAGGCTCACCACCAGACCCGCCTCAGCAGCAGCAGTAGCCCAGCCATTGCGTGGTTCACAACATTCACAAACATCAGACGACGCTGACACTGTCACTTTCCGGAGTAGTGCTCTTGAGGTCTCCCAGTCTTCATCAAACACAACAACCAACAGCCCTTCGGTGTGCAGCCCTACGGTTCAGTTGTCTGTCTCGGAGATGTTTGAGCACAAGAGGAAATTGCCAGCAAATGACCCCCGGGCCGTGGCAGTAACAGCCAGCATAGCCAAGCTTCTGGCCTGCGAAATGCTGCCATATCGAGTGGTGGAGACAAACAACTTCAAGGGCATGATGTCAGTGGCCATCCCACGTTACGTGGTTCCCAGCCGCTACCACTTTGCGCGCTCTGCAGTGCCTGAGTTGCATGAGCACGTGGTCAGCAAAATAACCCGAAGCTTGAAGAATGCCGTTGCCTGCAAGGTTCACCTCACCACTGACACCTGGACGAGTGCGTTCGGCCAGGGTTGATACATCTCCCTTACTGCGCACTGGGTGAACCTTGTGGAGCCTGGCAGCGATTCCTCACCTGCTACGGCGCGGGTGTTGCCCACGTCGCAAACAGCTGCACCACCGTCCCTCCCACTGGATAACAACAGCAGCACCTACCTCTCTGACTCCTTCTCCTCCAACACATCTCAAAGCTGTACCTCATCCGGAAACGCTAACCCAGCACCAGCAGCAGTAGGATCGTGGAAGCAGTGCAGCACAGCTGTTGGCATGCGTCAGCAAGCGTTGCTGAAGCTGATCTGCCTTGGGGATAAGCAGCACACAGGGGAGGAAATTTGGAGGGGAATAAAGGAACAGACGGATTTGTGGCTGGCACCGCTGGACCTGAAACCGGGCATGAAGCTAGACACCTGGCACGAACTGGCAATGTACGCAATAGAGGTGCTGGCTTGCCCGGCAGCCAGCGTTATGTCGGAACGCTGTTTCAGTGCTGCCGGAGGCATCGTCACAGATCGGCGTATCCGCCTCTCCACAGAAAATGCAGACCGTCTGACTCAAATTAAAATGAATCAATCCTGGATTGGAAACGACTACGCAACACTCCCGGACCCCAACCAAGTAACATGACCAATGAACATCTGGGATGGTTTAGCGTTTCCGGTCCCTGTTTATTGAACCTCTCATCTGTATTACATTTATGACTGCATGGCGGCAAAAAGCATTGCTGCTATATCCGCACGCTTTTTGTCCTCATGCAAGGCCTGGGTTGTTGTGTCTCAAACAGCATGGCCTTCTCCTCCTGCGCCTGCTCCTGTTCCATCACGTCTGCTGCTGCTGGGTTAGCGTTGCCGCGTGGTCCCTGTTTATTGAACCACTTATCTTTATTACATTTATGACTGCATGTCGGTACAAAGCATGCTATCTGCACGCTTTTTGGCCTCATGCAAGGCCTGGGTTGTTGTGTCTCACAAAGCGTGGCCTTCTCCTCCTGCGCCTCCTCCTGTTCCATCACGTCTGCTGCTGCTGCTGGGTTAGCGTTGCCGGTCCCTGTTTATGGAACCTCTTATCTTTATTACATTTATGACTGCATGGCGGTACAAAGCATGCTATCCGCACGCTTCTTGTCCTCATGCAAGGCCTGGGTTGTTGTGTCTCAAAAAGCGTGGCCTTCTCCTCCTGCGCCTCCTCCTGTTCCATCACGTCTGCTGCTGCTGCTGCTGGGGTAGCGTTGCCGCGTGGTCCCTGTTTATTGAAACACTTATCTTTATTACATTTATGACTGCATGGCGGTACAAAGCAAGCTATCCGCACGCTTCTTGTCCTCATGCAAGGCCTGGGTTGTTGTGTCTCAAAGCGTGGCCTTCTCCTCCTGCGCCTCCTCCTGTTCTATCACGTGTGCTGCTGCTGCTGGGGTAGCGTTGCCGGTCCCTGTTTATGGAACCTCTTATCTTTATTACATTTATGACTGCATGGCGGTACAAAGCATGCTATCTGCACGCTTCTTGTCCTCATGCAAGGCCTGGGTTGTTGTGTCTCAAAGCGTGGCCTTCTCCTCCTGCGCCTCCTCCTGTTCCATCACGTGTGCTGCTGCTGCTGCTGGGTTAGCGTTGCCGGTCCCTGTTTATTGAACCTCTCATCTGTATTACATTTATGACTGCATGGCGGCAAAAAGCATGTTACCTGTGCAAAGAAACATGACATTTTCCACATTTAAAAGACAGTTTTTCCTTTGAAACTTTACAATCAATTTTCTCAAAAACTATAAGCTCTTTTTCAAATATTTTTTTTCCTCTTGTACCCACTCCCAAGGTGCACATACCCTGCTAATTTGGGGTATGTAGCATGTAAGGAAGCTTTACAAAGCACGAAAGTTCGGGTCCCCATTGACTTCCATTATGTTCGGAGTTCGGCGCGAACACCCGAACATCGCGGCGATGTTCGGCGAACGTTCGCGAACCCGAACATCTAGGTGTTCGCCCAACACTACCCTAGGCTATGACCTCTTCGGCCTAGGACTGCATTGAACGCGACCCACGCATTGTGCGCATTCTGGACAACACCAATTACTGGGTTTATACCCTTCTGGATCCACGGTACAAACACAATGTTCCAAAACTGCTTGAAGAAAGAGTCAGACGGGTCAAAATGGAAGAATACCAGCAGGCCCTTGTGGAGACTTTAGAGAGGAGATTGACATCCTCCCCCTCCTCTAGCCAGTTGTACGCCGACAGACTGACTTCCGCAAACCCAGGATGACCAGGAGGGCAGCAAACAACACAAGCCGCAGCTAGTGCCCAAAAGGGAATGGTATCGGCAGTGTCCTTGGAGTGGGAACATTTTCTGACACCCATGCAGCAGCACACAGAACAGCAAGCGTGCAGATCCACCTCCAACACCGATCGCCTGAAGAAGATGGTCAAGGACTACATGTCAGATGGCATAGCTGTGTTGAACAATCCATCTGCACCCTTCAACTATTGGGTATCGAAGCTAGACACCTGGCACGAACTGGCAATGTACGCAATAGAGGTGCTGGCTTCCCCGGCAGCCAGCGTTATGTCGGAACGCTGTTTCAGTGCTGCCGGAGGCATCGTCACAGATCGGCGTATCCGCCTCTCCACAGAAAATGCAGACCGTCTGACTCAAATTAAAATGAATCAATCCTGAATTGGAAACGACTACGCAACACTCCCGGACCCCAACCAAGTAACATGAACAATGAACATCTGTGATGGGTTAGCGTTTCCGGTCCCTGTTTATTGAACCTCTCATCTGTATTACATTTATGACTGCATGGCGACAAAATGCAAATTGCAATCCGCACGCTTCTTGTCCTCATGCAAGGCCTGGGTTGTTGTGTCTCAAAGCGTGGCCTTCTCCTCCTGCGCCGCCCTCCTCCTGTTCCATCACGTGTGCTGCTGCTGGGTTAGCGTTACCGGTCCCTTTTCCTGGAACCTCTTATCTGTATTACATTTATGACTGCATGCCGACAAAAAGCATGTTACCTGTGCAAAGAAAACAGACATTTCCCGTATTTAAAAGACAGTTTTCCCTTTGAAACTTTAAAATCGATTTTCTCAAAAACTATAAGCTCTTTTTGCTAAAATTTTTTCCCTCTTGTACCCACTCCCAAGGTGCACATACCCTGTAAATTGGGGAATGTAGCATGTAAGGAGGCTTTACAAAGCACGAAAGTTCGGGTCCCCATTGACTTCCATTATGTTCGGAGTTTGGCTCGAACACCCGAACATCGCGACCATGTTCGGCCCGAACCCGAACATCTAGATGTTCGCCCAACACTACACGTGACCCGTTCGGCCAATCACAGCGCTAGCCGAACGTCCGGGGAACGTTCGGCCATGCGCTCTTAGTTCGGCCAAATGGCCGAACACCATCAGATGTTCGGCCGAACTCGAACATCACCCGAACAGGGTGATGTTGTGCAGAACCCGAACAGTGGCGAACACTGTTCGCCCAACACTACTCCTCACATTCCCGCTTACAAGATTTTGCACGCGCCTCACCCTTTCTCTGGAATCCCCTCCCACAACTCATCCGTCACTCGCCATCCTTTGTTACTTTTAAACGCTCTCTAAAAACTCATTTATTCCGACAAGCATATGCGCTACCCTAGGCCACTTCCGTTTGTCCTAAGACCAAATTGCACTCCTACTAGGTATCCTAAAACACAATGCCTTTATATATTTTATCATATACTACCCCTCCTCTTGTTTCCCCCCATTCCCTTTAGATTGTAAGCTCACAAGGGCAGGGTTCTCTCCCCCTTTTGTGTCTTGGAAATCATTATACATTTTATTCATCATGTTACTTTCATCACTGTCATTACCACTTCTGTATTTTGTACTCTGTATGCTGTATCATTTTTTGTATTTTGTCACTAATTATGTATCTTGTATATTAGTGTACACCATTGTCTGTATTATGTACCCCATGTTTGTTTCTTACTTTGTACAGCGCCACGGAATATGTTGGCGCTTTATAAATGAATAATAATAATAATAATAATAATAGGCTGAGAGTAGCTCAGTGTGTGAGTTATACAGAGTGTGCAGGGGGCCTGGAGAGGGTGTGTATAGCTTCTATCCAATCACAAGCAGCACTGCACATTCCAGCCTGACTGCCTGAGCCCGGCAGACCCGACAGAGGAGAGAAGATCAGATCATATAACAGAGATAATACAGCCACTGCGCAAATAGGAAAGGCTGCAGTAAGCCAGAGCACATTAGAACAGGTATAGGAACTTATAGGATAGAAGAAATAAGGCTCAAAATTTTGTTACAGAGTCTCTTTAAAGTGCTAGTGCCATAATACCTTATGGGCCCTTTCTCACTTGGGTGATTTGCATTAATCACCAGCGATTAACGCAAATTGGCATACGCAAATTTGTATCCTGCACCATTCTCTGGCGAATTCCCAGCGATCGCGTTTAGTGCTATAGAAGCGCTAATCGCGATCGAGAAAAACTCACCAAGTGTGAATGGCAATTTTTGGCGTTAATCGCCAAAAATCGCCAGAGCAAAACGCTAGCAAAAGCACTAGTGTTTTGCGTTTTGCAAGTGTGAATGGGCCCTTACAGTTACTCAGCTTCCCTAGCATAAACTTACATATTTAACCACCCTAGCGGTATTGACGCTGGTTATACACGTCAATACAAAACATGCTGTGAACACTACTGACGTGCATACACATCAATACTCTCCTGCACTGTATACTAGACCCTTGCTTGACACATTCTGGCAAGTTACAGGATAAAAAAAAGGTTATGGAAATTAACTGGATCACTTTTTTGCCCAGAAAATCCTGGGGAAATTGAATGCCAGGGAGGTCAAATAGTAAATTACCATATAAGGGTGCCATTTCACTATGGTATAATCATCTCCTACCTAACTATAAGAATGCATAGTTTAAAAACAGAGAGGTATGGGCTACAGATTTGAGTCTTAATCTCAATAGAAAGGAAGGACATGATAAATGCATCAAAATGAATTATAAAATGCTCAAGAAGCAATTCCCATTGGGAACAACATCAAAAAGTCCTGACTAGAAGGTACAAGTAGATCCATAAATCTTTGGACAGAGACAATTGTTTTCTAATTTTGGCTCTGTACATTACCACACAGAATTTTAAATGAAACAACTCAGATGCAGTTGAAGTACAGACTTTCAGCTTTAATACAGTGGGGTGAACCAAATGATTACATAAAAATGTGAGGCGACTAAAGCATTTTTTAACACAATCCCTTCACTTCAGGGGCTCAAAAACAATCAGAACGTTGACTCAAAGGCTATTTTATGGGCAGGTGTGGGCAAACCCTTTGTTATGTCTTTATCAATTAAGCAGATAAAAGGCCTGGATTTAATTTGAGGTGTGGTGCTTGCATAGTTTCTTGATATGTTTAAAGGTTTTACCAACATAGGTTTCTGATGTCTCCATTGGGTATCTAGTATCTACCCAGTGATTGCAAATCAGTCTTTAGGCTTCCTTAAAGAGGAACTTCCGCGTTAAACAAACATACTGTCATTAAGTACATTAGTCATGTTAATTTAAATAGATAGGTAATATAATCTCTAAAGGCCCGTACACACGCTTGATTTGTAGGAACGACGGGTCCGTCAGACCCTCCCGCTGGGCGGGCGTTCCAGCGACAGTCCGCCGTGTGTACAGTCTGTCTGCAGACTGATAAGGCTGTTTCTGAGCGATCCGCCCGGTGGATCGTTCAGAAACAGCCTTATCAGTCCGCCGACAGACTGTACACACGCTGTACTGTCTGCTGAAAACCCGCCCAGCGGGAGGTGACGACGGACCCGTCATTGCCAGGGCCAGATTTCTGGGAAGACCACAAAGGTCAAGGCCTAGGGCGATAAAAATCAGCAGGGCGCTGGGCTTTGAGAGATAAGAGGTCACATGTCAAAGTAAATCATCTCCCCTGCTTTGCTCTGGTCTGCCTGAATTCCAGAGATCCCTGCATCTCTCTCACTTGTGTAGAGTGTGTTTGAGGACAGTCAGTATGTGTTATCACCTGATGATTATGTCGTATGTATGATGGTGGGGACATACAAGCTGCTGTGAGAAGTGCCAGCCTGGGTTTAGTAGCAGAACTCTTGAGTTCTGTAAGTTTTTTTCATGAACAAATTCAGAATCACAAACAGGAATCTTTTCCCTCTGCGCTGTCAGATTTATTACTGGTCTGGTCAACTCTTAAAGACCTGTGACCTGTTAAATTTATGGTTTGTTTGTTTTTTCCCAGGGAATGACCACAGCATTCTCTGTGCTACAGTTTAACTCTTTCCTGACTCATTTTAGAAGAGCATTGTACTTTGCTAGCTATCAGTGAAACAGGATGGCAATTATATTACATTTATTTATATTTGCAAAACAAACTATGTGTCTCCTTCTGATACTGAATGTATATATAGTTGTGTGCTCTAACATCTTGTTAGTATAAAGTCTACAAACATATACAAAGTCTGAAGAAGCCAAAGGCTCACTTTTTTATTTACAGTTAGCTAATAAATGTTATTCTGTTTTAATAACTTCAAAACTTCCTACTGACTCATCTGTCCTTCCTTGCCTTGCCCTAAGTACTATATTGTCACTGTTTAAAGCACATCTATGTCAGCATGTGTAGTTTTAGATCTTCTACTCACATGTTCTCTGTTTTGGATGAGCTTCTTTCAATAGCGCTGCCCTGTCACCTGTTTGTGGCTCTGACTGTCTGTAGCCAATCACACAGAGGACAAAGAAGCAGCACATGCTCTGGCTACTCGTGCTCCTTGCAATTTTGCACTCAGAAGTGCACAGCAGCCGAGGCCGGGAATGCTTTGGGCATGCACTGCTTCTTTGCCAAATGAGGGGCAGAGCAGTAAAATGGAGGGGAGCTCATTCAAACCAGTTATTGCTACTCAGAGGGTTGGTGACAGCTGGCCTAGGGCACTTGGAAGTACAAATCCGGCCCTGGTTTTGCCAAGTGAGGGGAAATTGGGAAAAAATTCTATCATTGATTGAAATATGGAGAAGCTAATGAGCCCAAAAAACTACTGTAATATGACATGAATAATATTAAAAAAATATATTTCTGGAAAAAAGTTGCATGCACGAAGTCCCAAAAGCTTTGCTAACTGCAATGGCCTTACAAGCCACCATACTCTTCCTTCCCTACAATCATAGCCACATTCAAAGCCTGGGGAACTGTTATTAAATACCCTCCTAACCTCCTTGACTCCTCTATGTCTAGAATCCCAATTTCAGTTTTGTCGTTAATGATTCCCCAGCTAGATCTTTCCATTTAGGTTAAAGAAGGCATTTCCAAGTTTAATGATATATGGATGGGAGGAAAATTGGAACCATTTGATACACTAATGTCGATATTCTCACTTCCTTGCTCTCAAATGTTTGCATATCTAAGAATCCAACATTTAGGTTTTTCAAAAGGATTTAGGGCCCATTCACACTTGAGTGCTTTGCCGGCGACTTCGGCAAAATGCTCAAGCGCTAGCGCTGTTTAAAGAGAATCTGTACTGTAAAATTCTTACAATAAAAAGCATACCATTCTATTCATTATGTTCTCCTGGGCCCCTCTGTGCTGTTTCTGCCACACCCTGCTGCAATCCTAGCTTGTAATTGCCATTTTTATGCAGTGTTTACAAACAAAAGACATAGCAAGTCATCTCCAACTCAAAAATATATCTCGCATCCGTCCCTTTCTCACTCAAGACACAACCAAAATGTTAATACATGCTCTTATAATTTCTCGTCTGGACTACTGCAATGTACTACTTTGTGGACTACCTTCTAACAAACTGGCCCCGCTCCAGTCGGTACTGAACTCAGCTGCTCGTCTCATTCATCTTTCTTCTCGATCTTCCTCAGCTGACCCTCTCTGTCAAGCTCTTCACTGGCTGCCAATTAACCAGAGGATCCAGTTCAAACTCCTAACCCTAACCTAGAAAGCTCTCCACAATCTCTCTCCCCGGTACATATCCTCACTCATTTCCAGATACAAACCCAATCGCAATCTCAGATCTGCACACGATCTTCTGTTGTCCTCCTCTAGAATCACCTCCTCACATTCCCGCTTACAAGATTTTGCACGCGCCTTACCCCTTCTCTGGAATCCCCTCCCACAACTCATCCGTCACTCGCCAACCTTTGTTACTTTTAAATGCTCTCTAAAAACTCATTTGTTCCGACAAGCATATGCGCTACCATAGGCCACTTCCCTTTGTCCTAAGACCAAATTGCACTCCTACTAGGTATCCTAAAACACAATGCCTTTATATATTTTATCATATACTACCCCTCCTCTTGTTTCCCCCCATTCCCTTTAGATTGTAAGCTCGCAAGGGCAGGGTTCTCTCCCCCTTTTGTGTCTTGGAAATCATTATACATTTTATTCATCATGTTACTTTCATCACTGTCATTACCACTTCTGTATTTTGTACTCTGTATGCTGTATCATTTTTTGTATTTTGTCACTAATTATGTATCTTGTATATTAGTGTACACCATTGTCTGTATTATGTACCCCATGTTTGTTTCTTACTTTGTACAGCGCCACGGAATATGTTGGCGCTTTATAAATGAATAATAATAATAATAATAATAATAATAGGCTGAGAGTAGCTCAGTGTGTGAGTTATACAGAGGGTGCAGGGGGCCTGGAGAGGGTGTGTATAGCTTCTATCCAATCACAAGCAGCACTGCACATTCCAGCCTGACTGCCTGAGCCCGGCAGACCCGACAGAGGAGAGAAGATCAGATCATATAACAGAGATAATACAGCCACTGCGCAAATAGGAAAGGCTGCAGTAAGCCAGAGCACATTAGAACAGGTATAGGAACTTATAGGATAGAAGAAATAAGGCTCAAAATTTTGTTACAGAGTCTCTTTAAAGTGCTAGTGCCATAATACCTTATGGGCCCTTTCTCACTTGGGTGATTTGCATTGCAATAATCACCAGCGATTAACGCAAATTGGCATACGCAAATTTGTATCCTGCACCATTCTCTGGCGATTTCCCAGCGATCGTGTTTAGTGCTATAGAAGCGCTAATCGCGATCGAGAAAAACTCACCAAGTGTGAATGGCAATTTTTGGCGTTAATCGCCAAAAATCGCCAGAGCAAAACGCTAGCAAAAGCACTAGCGTTTTGCGTTTTGCAAGTGTGAATGGGCCCTTACAGTTACTCAGCTTCCCTAGCATAAACTTACATATTTAACCACCCTAGCGGTATTGACGCCGGTTACACACGTCAATACAAAACATGCTGTGAACACTACTGACGTGCATACACATCAATACTCTCCTGCACTGTATACTAGACCCTTGCTTGACACATTCTGGCAAGTTACAGGATAAAAAAAAGGTTATGGAAATTAACTGGATCACTTTTTTGCCCAGAAAATCCTGGGGAAATTGAATGCCAGGGAGGTTAAATAGTAAATTACCATATAAGGGTGCCATTTCACTATGGTATAATCATCTCCTACCTAACTATAAGAATGCATAGTTTAAAAACAGAGAAGTATGGGCCACAGATTTGAGTCTTAATCTCAATAGAAAGGAAGGACATGATAAATGCATCAAAATGAATTATAAAATGCTCAAGAAGCAATTCCCATTGGGAACAACATCAAAAAGTCCTGACTAGAAGGTACAAGTAGATCCATAAATCTTTGGACAGAGACAATTGTTTTCTAATTTTGGCTCTGTACATTACCACACAGAATTTTAAATGAAACAACTCAGATGCAGTTGAAGTACAGACTTTCAGCTTTAATACAGTGGGGTGAACCAAATGATTACATAAAAATGTGAGGCGACTAAAGCATTTTTTAACACAATCCCTTCACTTCAGGGGCTCAAAAACAATCAGAACGTTGACTCAAAGGCTATTTTATGGGCAGGTGTGGGCAAACCCTTTGTTATGTCTTTATCAATTAAGCAGATAAAAGGCCTGGATTTAATTTGAGGTGTGGTGCTTGCATAGTTTCTTGATATGTTTAAAGGTTTTACCAACATAGGTTTCTGATGTCTCCATTGGGTATCTAGTATCTACCCAGTGATTGCAAATCAGTCTTTAGGCTTCCTTAAAGAGGAACTTCCGCGTTAAACAAACATACTGTCATTAAGTACATTAGTCATGTTAATTTAAATAGATAGGTAATATAATCTCTAAAGGCCCGTACACACGCTTGATTTGTAGGAACGACGGGTCCGTCAGACCCTCCCGCTGGGCGGGCGTTCCAGCGACAGTCCGCCGTGTGTACAGTCTGTCTGCAGACTGATAAGGCTGTTTCTGAGCGATCCGCCCGGTGGATCGTTCAGAAACAGCCTTATCAGTCCGCCGACAGACTGTACACACGCTGTACTGTCTGCTGAAAACCCGCCCAGCGGGAGGTGACGACGGACCCGTCATTGCCAGGGCCAGATTTCTGGGAAGACCACAAAGGTCAAGGCCTAGGGCGATAAAAATCAGCAGGGCGCTGGGCTTTGAGAGATAAGAGGTCACATGTCAAAGTAAATCATCTCCCCTGCTTTGCTCTGGTCTGCCTGAATTCCAGAGATCCCTGCATCTCTCTCACTTGTGTAGAGTGTGTTTGAGGACAGTCAGTATGTGTTATCACCTGATGATTATGTCGTATGTATGATGGTGGGGACATACAAGCTGCTGTGAGAAGTGCCAGCCTGGGTTTAGTAGCAGAACTCTTAAATTCTGTAAGTTTTTTTCATGAACAAATTCAGAATCACAAACAGGAATCTTTTCCCTCTGCGCTGTCAGATTTATTACTGGTCTGGTCAACTCTTAAAGACCTGTGACCTGTTAAATTTATGGTTTGTTTGTTTTTTCCCAGGGAATGACCACAGCATTCTCTGTGCTACAGTTTAACTCTTTCCTGACTCATTTTAGAAGAGCATTGTACTTTGCTAGCTATCAGTGAAACAGGATGGCAATTATATTACATTTATTTATATTTGCAAAACAAACTATGTGTCTCCTTCTGATACTGAATGTATATATAGTTGTGTGCTCTAACATCTTGTTAGTATAAAGTCTACAAACATATACAAAGTCTGAAGAAGCCAAAGGCTCACTTTTTTATTTACAGTTAGCTAATAAATGTTATTCTGTTTTAATAACTTCAAAACTTCCTACTGACTCATCTGTCCTTCCTTGCCTTGCCCTAAGTACTATATTGTCACTGTTTAAAGCACATCTATGTCAGCATGTGTAGTTTTAGATCTTCTACTCACATGTTCTCTGTTTTGGATGAGCTTCTTTCAATAGCGCTGCCCTGTCACCTGTTTGTGGCTCTGACTGTCTGTAGCCAATCACACAGAGGACAAAGAAGCAGCACATGCTCTGGCTACTCGTGCTCCTTGCAATTTTGCACTCAGAAGTGCACAGCAGCCGAGGCCGGGAATGCTTTGGGCATGCACTGCTTCTTTGCCAAATGAGGGGCAGAGCAGTAAAATGGAGGGGAGCTCATTCAAACCAGTTATTGCTACTCAGAGGGTTGGAGAGAATTTGATGGGGGGGGGGGGGGGGGGGCGGTTGGTGACAGCTGGCCTAGGGCACTTGGAAGTACAAATCCGGCCCTGGTCGTTGCCTTTAGTACGGCGTGTGTACAAGCCTTTACCCACCCTGTTTTAAAAGGACAGGCAAATTGGTTGAAAAGCAGTGACAGGGAGCATGAGACACAGTTCCAACTGTCCTCTGTCCTGATCACCCCTCCCAGCTGCACACACTAGGCTTCAAATCTCAAATAAATAAAAAAATTACGCCAAAACATCAGAACGAGAACAACAACATCAGAAATCCCATCATGCTTTGCACAGCATCAAGGGGAACATGCCGGGGCAGATTTCTTTGATGGTACAGAGCTTAGCTCTTGTGCAGCTAAAAATTGAGATTGACTTTCAATATTTTGAATCTCAATCTTGAATCTCAATAATTCAATTATTGAGATTCAATAAAAAAAAAATTCAATTTTGAATCTCAATAAATCTCAATATTTTGAGATTGACTTTCAATATCTCTAAAAAAAGAGATTGACTTTCAATATTCTATTTTCTGATGACATGTATCATTTGTTTCTGATGATTGAAATTTAATAAAAATCATTGTTGGAAAAAAAAATCCTGTCAGAACTTTAAAGTCTTTTCTCAAAAAAGACAAAACATTCAAAACATTTTTTGACATGTTCCCACAATTGGCTTACACTTGCATAGAATATTTATTGATGACAGCATTTGGTGATGGCATATTGGCAGCACATTTAGGGGCTTCTCAATTGATTAAGAAAGTGGGAACCGTAGACTTCAATGTAAAATAATCAGAACCCAAATTTATGAGGGCCTTTCACAGCTTTCTGTGTTCTTGATGGAACCTGCAAAATCCAGCCAAGAATCAATTTTACCACCTATTTCTAATGATCATTGATAGGACTACCTTCTCATACCAATTGTTTAAACTCACGCAATAATCAATAAATAAATATGGGCACATAAGGAAACAACATTTTGACAAAACATGTTGACAAAACAAAACATTTTAAATGAATAGTTTACATATTATTATTGATGATAATAAAAATAATAACAATATCATGATTAAGTATTGCTACTGCTATTGATTCATTATTAGTGTATTTTTCATTTAATATTAAATTAGTCAATGTCGTTATGTTTTTTTGTTTTTCCCTCAACTTCCAGCATTCTTCACACATTTGCCCATCCAGAAATTCTGGAGGCATGTTTTGATATACACATTGAAATCTTCTGAGTAGGGCTGATTGTAATATGTTAACTACGATAATGCGAAAAGATGGCCATACGTAGAGATGGCTCGAACCTCAGATTTTGGCGCGAACTTCCGTAAAAGTTTGCAAACAGGCGAACCGCCATAGACTTTAATGGACAGACGAACTTTAAAACCTACAGGGACTATTTCTGGCCACAAAAGTGATGGAAAAGTTGTTTCAAGGGGTCCAACACCTGGAGGGGGCATGCCGAAGTGGGATACATGCCAAAAGTCCCTGGGAAAATTACATATTTGATGAAGAGTAGGATTATAATCCCTAAAGGGCAGAAATCACATTGCATTCCTGTAACGATCGGCGTCAGCACACAGAGAGAATCTGATTATTGGCGATCTGCAGTATCACCAAGAATACAGATTATACCTGATTATTGATGATCTGCAGAATCACCGATAATCCAAGTATAACTAACCTCTGGACACCTTTATAGTGTGAGTGTTTGGTGCAACAGTAATGACTTTGAGTAAGACCACCTGAGGGGCAGGTGGTCTCTGGCAGTACGGGCGTTACTGCCTTTAGGAAAGTACAACAACCTTCCAGCAGCCTGAGACCTCCCAGTGGGCGGAGTCCCAGGGTGAAGGTAGGAGGGACCTGCGAGTGAGTGACACCAGGAGGTGGATGTTACTAGCAGGTTTGGAGACTATCTCTTAAAGAGAGAGATAGCTCTCGAGGGCGGGCAAGCCAGGTCGGCAACACACAGACAGATAAAGGACAAAGACAGAAGACTGATTCGGTATCCAAGGCAGGCAGGGTTTGGCAACAGGTAATCAGATATACGAAGGTACCGAATCATAAAGCAGAGGGATAGTCAGGAATGCAAAGGTCATAACAGATATAAACAATGCCTAGTCTTGGGTGTGAGGTCCGTGGTCTCTACACCCGGGAACTAGTCTGGAGTATAACAGAATGATAACACAGCGTTCCTAATCTTGGGTGTGAGGTCCGTGGTCTCAACACCCTGGAACTAGTCTGAAGTATAACAGAATGATAACACAGTGTTCCTAATCTTGGGTGTGAGGTCCGTGGTCTCGACACCCTGGAACTAGTCTGAAGTATAACAGAATGATAACACAGCGTTCCTAATCTTGGGTGTGAGGTCCGTGGTCTCGACACCCTGGAACTAGTCTGAAGTATAACAGAATGATAACACAGCGTTCCTAATCTTGGGTGTGAGGTCCGTGGTCTCGACACCTTGGAACTAGTCTGAAGTATAACAGAATAATAACACAGTGTTCCTAATCTTGGGTGTGAGGTCCATGGTCTCGACACCCTGGAACTAGTCTGAAGTATAACACAATAAATACACAGAAGTAATCTGGCTCAGTGTGAATTCCCAGGTCCTCCTGGTTCTAACACACTGTAGGATCTGACTAAGGTCTGAGTGCTTCCACGTAAGTGTTCGCAACGGCAGACAACCTGAGACTGGCCAGCAGTGGCTATATATAGAGCAGCGCTCTCCGGCGCCGCCCATCAGAGATCAACCAATAGCCACTACCTTTGAGGTCAGCTGACCAACCTGGTCAGCTGATCCCTCTACGTTTGTCATAAAGGTTCTGCCTCTCCGCGCCTCAATCTGTGTGAACTAACAGACCCAGCCACACCAGCCGCTTGCTGCTGCGGACAAACCGACGCACTGGATGTGGAATCAGCCGCCTTGCCACCAGTGCACGCGGTGGCTTTTCCGCGATTTCTCACAGTACCCCCCCCCCCCTCAGGAGTGGACTCCGGAGACTCCCCACCAGGCTTTCCAGGATGCAGGTCATGGAATTCCTTCTTTAATTCCTCTGCCTGCATACGACAGTCTGGCACCCAGGTTCTATCCTCAATGCCATATCCCTTCCAAGTGCACCAGATACTGCACTGAGTTCTGCACAAGCCGTGAATCCAGAATCTTTTCAACCTCATACTCAGGTTGGTTATCAATCAACACAGGGGGGGGAGGGTAGCGGAATCCACGTGAACTGCCGGCTTGAGCAAGGACACATGGAATGATCTCACACCACGCATGCTGGTAGGGAGATCACTGAGATAAGTGACATTATTGATCTTTCTGGTCACTGGAAAAGGACCCACAAATCTAGGGCCTAGCTTGGGTGACAGCTGCTTCAAGGCCAAGTGTCGTGTAGACACCCAGACCAAGTCCCCTGGAGAGAATTCCCATCCTATGGAACGTCTCTTGTCAGCCTGTTTTTTCTGGTTCTGAAGAGCCCTCCCCAAATTCCTTTTGACTATTCCCCAGGTTTGCTTCAAGGACTTCTGCCACTCATCCAGGGCTGGAAACGGAGTAGAAGCCACTGGCAATGGGGCAAACTTAGGTGACCTTCCTGTCACCACCTGAAATGGGGAAAATCCTGACGAGGAACTTTTCAGGTTGTTGTGTGCAAATTCTGCAAACGGCAAGAATTTAACCCAGTCAGTTTGTGCATCCACAACATAGCATCTTAGAAACTGTTCCAGGGATTGATTGACTCTTTCGGTCTGGCCATTGGTCTGTGGGTGGTAGCCTGATGAAAATGAAAGTTCCATGTCTAACTGATGGCAAAACGCCCTCCAAAATTTAGATACAAATTGGACTCCCCTATCTGACACTATATTTTCCGGAATGCCATGCAGCCGGAAAATGTGCTGTATGAAAAGATCAGCTAATTCCTGGGCCGAGGAGAGCCCTTTCAGAGGGACAAAGTGAGCCATCTTACTGAAACGATCGACCACCACCCAAATGACCGTCATACCCTCAGACCTGGGGAGTTCGCCCACAAAATCCATGGACAAATGGGTTCAAGGTTCACTTGGAACAGGTAAGGACTGCAATGTTCCAACAGGTGCCTGACGGGAAGGTTTGCTTCTAGCACATACTGCACACTCTCTCACAAATTCTTTACAGTCTGTTGCCAATGACGGCCAACAAGCACATCTAGCAAGAAGATCCTTAGTTCTGGTGGCCCCAGGATGCCCAGCATTCTTGTGGGAATGGAACAGCTGCAGTAGTTGTAGGCGAAAAGACAATGGTACAAACAACACCCGCTCAGGCTTTCCCTCTGGAACATCCTGTTGAAATGGACTCAAAGTGACAGTCCAGTCCTTCCAGGTTTCAGTGGCCGCCAGGACCATTTTTTGCGGGATAATGGTCTCGGGGGCTGAGGGCTGTGCTGTCTCGGGCTCAAAACACCTAGATAAGGCATCTGCCTTGATGTTCTTACTGCCAGGGGTATACGTGATTACAAATCTGAATCTCGAAAAGAATAACGACCACCGGGCCTGTCGGGGGCTAAGTCTCTTAGCGCCCTCAATGTACTCCAAATTTTTGTGGTCAGTGTAAACGGTAATGGTGTGTTCTGCCCCTTCTAGCCAATGACGCCATTCTTCAAAGGCCAACTTGATGGCTAGAAGTTCCCGGTTGCCTATATCGTAGTTTTTCTCTGCGGGTGAAAATCTACGAGAAAAATAGGCACAGGGGTGAAGTTTTCCCTGCAACCCAGAACGCTGAGACAGCACAGCCCCTACTCCTACCTCTGAGGCATCAACCTCCACGATAAAGGGAAAGGTGACGTCAACATGTCTCAATATAGGGGCAGAAAAGAACAATTTCTTCAAGGTGGAGAAAGCAGCATGGGCCTCTGGGGACCAGTGATGTGTGTCTGCCCCTTTCTTGGTGAGACTGGTGAGAGGTGAAATCACCGTGGAGTACCCCTTTATAAACCTCCTGTAGTAGTTGGCGAACCACAGGAATCTCTGAAGTGCCTTCAGGCCCACAGGCTGAGGCCACTCCAAAACAGCAGAAACTTTTCCAGGGTCAATAGAGAGACTGGAGGTCGAGATTATGTACCCCAGAAAGGCAACAGAGGTCACTTCGAAAATGCATTTCTCCAGTTTAGCGTACAGCATATTCTGTCTCAACTTCCGTAGCACAAACCTAACATGTTTTCTGTGTTCTGAGAGATTGGATGAAAAGATCAGTATATCGTCTAAGTACACCAAGACGAATCTGCCCAATACCTCTCTGAACACCTTGTTAATCAGTTCTTGGAAGACGGCCGGGGCGTTGCACAACCCGAAGGGCATCACTAGGTACTCATAATGCCCGTCGGGCGTGTTAAAGGCCGTCTTCCATTCATCACCGTCCCTGATACGCACAAGGTTGTATGCACCCCTCAAATCCAGTTTTGAGAAAATCTTAGCATTGGTGACCTGGGTAAATAAATCGTCAATTAAGGGCAAAGGGTAACGATTTTTTACTGTAATCTTATTCAAACCCCGATAATCGATGCATGGCCGGAGGCCTCCATCCTTTTTTTTCACAAAAAAGAATCCTGCCCCTGCTGGTGAGCGAGAGGGGCGAATAAACCCTTTGGCTAAATTTTCTCGGATATACTCCTGCATGGCCAATTTCTCTGGTCCAGACAGATTATAGAGATGACCTCTAGGGGGCATACAACCAGACCTGAGATCGATGGGGCAATCAAAGGGACGGTGAGGAGGGAGTTTATCAGCTGACCTGGGACAAAACACGTCCGCAAATTCTGAATACTGGCTCGGCAAACCTTCCACTTGAATCTTGGTGTTACCCAAGGTTACCTTCGCTAAACAATGCTGATGAAAATGGGGAGACCAGCTTGTTAGCTGACCTGAGGCCCAATTGATCTGAGGAGAGTGAAGCTGTAACCATGGCATGCCAAGAATGACTGTGGAAGTTGCCATTCGCAGAACCAGAAACTGTAGACTCTCATGGTGTAACACCCCTACCGTAACCCTTAACTCTGGGGTCTGAGACAGTGGGTGGTTGCTCTGCAGAGGAGAGTCGTCTACTGCAGTGACCAGAATCTGTTGTTTCAAAGGGGAAATAGGAATCGCTAATTTCTTAGCAAATTCGTAATCCATAAAATTGGCTGCTGAGCCAGAATCCAAGAATGCCTCAGTGGCCACTGTTTGATCTCCCCAGGAAATAGTACAAGGGAGAAGCAATCGTTTATCGTCTAGAGGTAAAGACTGCGCGCCTAGGATATTACCTCCGACTACACCTAGGCGGCAGCGTTTCCCGACTTTTTGGGACAATTCTGCACTCGGTGACCCTCCTCTGCACAGTACAAACAGAGCTGTTCTGCTTTTCTACATTTCTGCTCCACCTGGGACAATTTTGACCGACCAATCTGCATCGGTTCTGGTGGGGGTGAACCGGGTGGAGAAGAGGCGTAGGAAACATATCTCACATTGTTCCTACTCCGAGTTTGTCTCCGGTAACGTAGACGCCGATCAACTCTGATAGCTAATGAAATGGCCTCATCAATAGATTTCGGCTCAGGATGACCCAGCATAAGGTCGGATATTGCATCTGACAACCCTGACAAAAAACAGTCTAGCAGTGCAAATGACCCCCATCTAGCCGAAACTGCCCATCTCCTGAACTCAGCTGCGTAAATTTCAACCGGATCATCATAAATTACAGCCATAGCTTTAAAGAATTCCTCAACTGATGTTAGGGCCTTATTCCCTGTCTGAAGGCCATATGCCCAGGTTTGGGAATCCCCTGACAGCAGAGTCTTAACCCTCCTGGCGGTCTATTAAAAACCGCCAGGGGGCAGTGCTGCCGTTATTTTGATTTTTTTGTTTTTTTAAATCATGTAGCAAGCCTAGGGCTCGCTACATGATAGCCGCTACTCAGCGGCATCCCCCCAGCCCCTCCGATCGCCTCCGGCGATAGGCGATCAGGAAATCCCGTTCAAAGAACGGGATTTCCTGGAGGGCTTCCCCCGTCGCCATGGCGACGGGGCGGGATGACGTCACCGACGTCATGGACGTCGTGACGTCTAAGGGAGTACCGGTCCACCCCTTAGCGCTGCCTGGCGCTGATAGGCCAGGCAGCGCAGGGGTCTAGGGGGGGGGGGCTCTGCGGCGGCGCGGATAGCGGTGAATCGGTGCGGGGCGGTGGCGATCGGTGTGCTGACGCAGCTAGCAAAGTGCTAGCTGCGTTCTGCAAAAAAAAAATTATGGAGATCGGCCCAGAAGGGCCTGAGAAAACCTCCTGCGCGGCTTACCCCGAACTACGTTCGGGGTTACCGCCAGGAAGGTTAATGAACGTAATTCTCTGTGCCACGGTTCCCGACACATTAGGTCTCAACTCAAAGTACGATAACACTCGATTTCTAAAATTCTGAAAGTCAGATCTATGACCAGAAAACCTTTCGGGTACAGGCATGCGTAAGTCTGTACTTGGAGGAGATTGCACTGTATTCACAGCCATCTGAAAGACTTGTACAGACCCAGACAAAGCATTGATCTGGGTCTGATGACTGTCCAGCACCCTGGTGTAATTCTCCACCGCAGTGGTGAGTGCATCAAGACGGCTGTTAAGTGCGTCCATTTGGTTTTGGTCTGCCGTTCTGTAACGATCGGTGTCAGCACACAGAGAGAATCTGATTATTGGTGATCTGCAGTATCACCAAGAATACAGATTATACCTGATTATTGATGATCTGCAGAATCACCGATAATACAAGTATAACTAACCTCTGGACACCTTTATAGTGTGAGTGTTTGGTGCAACAGTAATGACTTTGAGTAAGACCTCCTGAGGGGCAGGTGGTCTCTGGCAGTACGGGCGTTACTGCCTTTAGGAAAGTACAACAACCTTCCAGCAGCCTGAGACCTCCCAGTGGGCGGAGTCCCAGGGTGAAGGTAGGAGGGACCTGCAAGTGAGTGACACCAGGAGGTGGATGTTACTAGCAGGTCTGGAGACTATCTCTTAAAGAGAGAGATAGCTCTCGAGGTCGGGCAAGCCAGGTCGGCAACGCACAGACAGATAAAGTACAAAGACAGAAGACTGATTCGGTATCCAAGGCAGGCAGGGTTTGGCAACAGGTAATCAGATATACGAAGGTACCGAATCAGAAAGCAGAGGGATAGTCAGGAATGCAAAGGTCATAACAGATATAAACAATGCCTAGTCTTGGGTGTGAGGTCCGTGGTCTCTACACCCTGGAACTAGCCTGGAATATAATACGATGGTACAGAGTATCCCTAGACTTGGGTGTGAGGTCCGTGGTCTCAACACCCTGGAACTAGTCTGGAGTATAACAGAATGATAACACAGCGTTCCTAATCTTTGGTGTGAGGTCCGTGGTCTCGACACCCTGGAACTAGTCTGAAGTATAACAGAATGATAACACAGCGTTCCTAATCTTGGGTGTGAGGTCCGTGGTCTCGACACCCTGGAACTAGTCTGAAGTATAACAGAAAGATAACACAGCGTTCCTAATCTTGGGTGTGAGGTCCGTGGTCTCGACACCCTGGAACTAGTCTGAAGTATAACAGAATTATAACACAGCGTTCCTAATCTTGGGTGTGAGGTCCGTGGTGTCGACACCCTGGAACTAGTCTGAAGTATAACAGAATAATAACACAGTGTTCCTAATCTTGGGTGTGAGGTTCGTGGTCTCGACACCCTGGAACTAGTCTGAAGTATAACACAATAAATACACAGAAGTAATCTGGCTCAGTGTGAATTCCCAGGTCCTCCTGGTTCTAACACACTGTAGGATCTGCCCAAGGTCTGAGTGCTTCCACGTAAGTGTTCGCAACGGCAGACAACCTGAGACTGGCCAGCAGTGGCTATATATAGAGCTGCGCTCTCCGGCGCCACCCATCAGCAATGAACCAATAGCCACTACCTTTGAGATCAGCTGACCAACCTGGTCAGCTGATCCCTCTACATTTGTCATAAAGGTTCTGCCTCTCCGCGCGCGCGCATGTATTCCTCAATCTGTGTGAACTAACATACCCAGCCACACCAGCCGCTTGCTGCTGCGGACAAACCGCCGCGCTGGACGCGGAATCAGCCGCCTTGCCACCAGTGCACGCGGCGGCTTTTCCGCAAATTTCTCACAATTCCTAAATTGGAGGCATAAAGTGCTTTAAAACATCTTGTGTGTGTAGACATGGATCAGGTAGTGTAAGTAGTGTACTGCTTCACACTGACAGACCAAACTCACTGTTTAATGCACCATCGCAAACAGCCGCAAAGGGTTGTCATTAGTTGACACTATCAGGACATAAAATGTCAGTCCTCTCAGTGGCAATGTTTGTGTAGTGATGGCCGTCCAGAAGTACTGCAAGGTAAATCATGCGCTGTTCCCATTCATGATGGCTTTGTTGTGCGGGGCCAACAAATTCATTCTGACCCACTGCCAGGGTTGCTCGCCAGAGATCGCGAATTTGAATTTACCTGTGATCACGGGTAGATTTTCATGATTGCAGAACTCGAATTCGAATTCGAAGAGCGATACTGCTCCCAAATTCGAATTCAAATGTACCCGAATAGTCACTCTCGAATTCAGCCGTTATCACGGGTGTTAACGCGTGATCACGAATTCGGCTTCGGTATCCAGGGGATGACGTCATTGGGCCAATCAGAAGGCCCCCAGTCGAGACCCTAGCAACCAATCAGAGGAGGGGAGCCTGGCCCTCCCCTCCTCTATATAAGGCAGCGGCCATCTTAGGGAGCGCGTCCTTGCTTGTGACTCTGCGGTACTGAAAGGATCTCCAGTGCTGCTGTGTTTCTTATCAAGTGCTTTTCAACTGTTTAACACAGCGTTTTACCTCCTAAACACATTCTGAACACATTTATGGTACTCATTTATAGAGTTGGGCCGAACGGTTCGCCTGCGAACGGTTCCATGCGAACTTCCGTGGTTCGCGTTCGCGGCCCGCAGGTGAACCTTTGCGGAAGTTCGGTTCGCCCCATAATGCACCATGGAGGGTCAACTTTGACCCTCTACATCACAGTCAGCAGGCCCAGTGTAGCCAATTAGGCTACACTAGCCCCTGGAGCCCCACCCCCCTTATATAAGGCAGGCAGCAGCGGCCATTACGGTCACTCGTGTGCCTGCATTAGTGAGAGTAGGGCGAGCTGCTGCAGACTGTCTCTCATAGGGAAAGATTAGTTAGGCTTAGCTTGTTCCTGGCTGCATACCTGTTCTGTTCAGTGAGACCACTGCATACCTGTTCAGTGAACCTGCCACTGCATACCTGTTCTGTGAACCCACCACTGCATACCTGTTCTGTGAACCCACCACTGCATACCTGTACTGTGAACCCACCACTGCACACCTGTTCAGTGAACCCACCATTGCATACCTGTTCAGTGAACCCACCACTGCATACCTGTTCAGTGAACCTGCCACTGCATACCTGTTCTGTGAACCCGCCACTGTATACCTGTTCTGTTCAGTGAACCCGCCACTGTATACCTGTTCAGTGAACCCGCCACTGCATACCTGTTGTGTTCAGTGAACCCGCCACTGTATACCTGTTCTGTTCAGTGAACCCGCCACTGTGTACCTGTTCAGTGAACCCGCCACTGCATACCTGTTGTGTTCAGTGAACCCGCCACTGTATACCTGTTCTGTTCAATGAACCCGCCACTGCATACCTGTTGTGTTCAGTGAACCCGCCACTGCATACCTGTACTGTTCAGTGAACCCGCCACTGCATACCTGTTCTGTTCAGTGAACCTGCCACTGCATACCTGTTCTGTGAACCCGCCACTGTATACCTGTTCTGTTCAGTGAACCCACCACTGCATACCTGTTGTGTTCAGTGAACCCGCCACTGTATACCTGTTCTGTTCAGTGAACCCGCCACTGCATACCTGTTGTGTTCAGTGAACCCGCCACTGTATACCTGTACTGTTCAGTGAACCCGCCACTGCATACCTGTTGTGTTCAGTGAACCCGCCACTGTATACCTGTACTGTTCAGTGAACCCGCCACTGCATACCTGTTCTGTTCAGTGAACCTGCCACTGTATACCTGTTCTGTTCAGTGAACCCGCCACTGTATACCTGTTCAGTGAACCCGCCACTGCATACCTGTTGTGTTCAGTGAACCCGCCACTGTATACCTGTTCTGTTCAGTGAACCCACCACTGCATACCTGTTGTGTTCAGTGAACCCGCCACTGTATACCTGTTCTGTTCAGTGAACCCGCCACTGCATACCTGTTGTGTTCAGTGAACCCGCCACTGTATACCTGTTCTGTTCAGTGAACCCGCCACTGTATACCTGTTCAGTGAACCCGCCACTGCATACCTGTTGTGTTCAGTGAACCCGCCACTGTATACCTGTTCTGTTCAGTGAACCCGCCACTGTATACCTGTTCAGTGAACCCGCCACTGCATACCTGTTGTGTTCAGTGAACCTGCCACTGTATACCTGTTCTGTTCAGTGAACCCGCCACTGCATACCTGTTGTGTTCAGTGAACCTGCCACTGTATACCTGTACTGTTCAGTGAACCCGCCACTGCATACCTGTTCTTTTCAGTGAACCTGCCACTGTATACCTGTTCAGTGAACCCGCCACTGCATACCTGTTGTGTTCAGTGAACCCGCCACTGTATACCTGTTCTGTTCAGTGAACCCGCCACTGTATACCTGTTCAGTGAACCCGCCACTGCATACCTGTTGTGTTCAGTGAACCCGCCACTGTATACCTGTTCAGTGAACCCACCACTGCATACCTGTTGTGTTCAGTGAACCCGCCACTGCATACCTGTTGTGTTCAGTGAACCCGCCACTGTATACCTGTTCTGTTCAGTGAACCCGCCACTGTATACCTGTTCAGTGAACCCGCCACTGCATACCTGTTGTGTTCAGTGAACCCGCCACTGTATACCTGTTCTGTTCAGTGAACCCGCCACTGTATACCTGTTCAGTGAACCCGCCACTGCATACCTGTTGTGTTCAGTGAACCTGCCACTGTATACCTGTTCTGTTCAGTGAACCCGCCACTGCATACCTGTTGTGTTCAGTGAACCTGCCACTGTATACCTGTACTGTTCAGTGAACCCGCCACTGCATACCTGTTCTTTTCAGTGAACCTGCCACTGTATACCTGTTCAGTGAACCCGCCACTGCATACCTGTTGTGTTCAGTGAACCCGCCACTGTATACCTGTTCTGTTCAGTGAACCCGCCACTGTATACCTGTTCAGTGAACCCGCCACTGCATACCTGTTGTGTTCAGTGAACCCGCCACTGTATACCTGTTCAGTGAACCCACCACTGCATACCTGTTGTGTTCAGTGAACCCGCCACTGTATACCTGTTCTGTTCAGTGAACCCACCACTGCATACCTGTTGTGTTCAGTGAACCCGCCACTGTATACCTGTACTGTTCAGTGAACCCGCCACTGCATACCTGTTCTGTTCAGTGAACCTGCCACTGCATACCTGTTCTGTGAACCCGCCACTGTATACCTGTTCTGTTCAGTGAACCCACCGCATCAGTGCGCATACCTGTGCAGTTAAGTAAACCCACCTACCTACGTGAGTGCACGCAGTGTGATATACCACTCCGTGCATACCCGATATGGACAAAACAGGTAGAGGAAGAGGTAGTGCCAGAGCCAGAGGAAGGCCACCCAGCAGGTCTGCGCGAGGTCGTGTAAATGTAATTTCGTGTGGACCTGGCCCACAGTACAGTGCTCGGAAGAAGGCACGTCCCATATCCTCCCAAGATTGTCAGGACGTGGTTGAGTATTTAGCGACACAGAACACCTCATCTTGCTCAGCCACCAGCGCTACTACTAGCACCACTTCCGCTGCATTTGACACTTCGCAAGAATTATTTAGTGTTGAAATCACTGATGCACAGCCATTGTTGTTACAGCCAGATGAATTTTCACCAGCTCATATGTCTGAGTCAGGTGCATCATCTGCTTCTGCCGCTTTCTCCCTTCCACCTTCACAGGCACCCTCCTCCACTCCGCCTCTGCCCTTGAGCGCTTCCTGCTCCTCTGCCCACAGCAGCAGTCAGGTGTCCGTGAAGGAAATGTTTGAGCGGAAAAAGCCAATTTCAGCCAGTCACCCCCTTGCCCGGTGTCTGACAGCTGGCGTGGCTGAACTGTTAGCTCGCCAGCTGTTACCATACCGACTGGTGGACTCTGAGGCCTTCCGTAAATTTGTGGCCATCGGAACACCGCAGTGGAAGATGCCAGGCCGCACTTATTTTTCGAGAAAGGCCATACCCCAACTGCACCGTGAAGTTGAGAGGCAAGTGGTGTCATCTCTTGCGAAGAGCGTTGGGTCAAGGGTACACCTGACCACGGATGCCTGGTCTGCCAAGCACGGGCAGGGCCGCTACATTACGTACACAGCCCATTGGGTCAACCTGGTGGTGAACGATGGCAAGCAGGGAGCAGCGGACCAAATTGTGACACCTCCACGGCTTGCAGGCAGGCCTCCTGCCACCTCCTCTCCTCCTGCTACATGCTCTTCGCTGTCCTCCTCCTCCTTGGCTGAGTGGCAGTTCTCCTCTCCAGCTACACAGCCCCAGCTCCGCAGGGCCTATGCTGCATGCCAGGTACGACGGTGTCACGCCATCTTAGACATGTCTTGTCTCAAAGCGGAGAGTCACACTGGAGCAGCTCTCCTGGCTGCTCTTAAGAAACAGGTGGATGAGTGGCTGACCCCGCACCACTTGGAGATAGGCAACGTGGTGTGCGACAACGGCAGCAATCTGCTTGCCGCTTTGCATATGGGGAAGCTGACACACATACCCTGCATGGCACATGTCATGAATCTAGTTGTTCAAAGATTTGTGGCAAAGTACCCTGGCTTAGCGGATGTCCTGAAGCAGGCCAGGAAGTTCTGCGGGCATTTGAGGCGGTCTTACACAGCCATGGCACGCTTTGCGGAAATTCAGCGGAAAAACAACATGCCGGTGAGACGCCTCATTTGCGATAGCCCGACTCGCTGGAATTCGACCCTGCTCATGTTCTCCCGCCTGCTAGAACAGAAGAAAGCCGTCACCCAGTACCTCTACAACTACAGTAGAATGAAACAGTCTGGGAAGATGGGGATGTTCTGGCCCGACAACTGGACACTGATGAAAAATGCATGCAGGCTCATGCGGCCGTTTGAGGAGGTGACCAACCTGGTGAGCCGCAGTGAGGGCACCATCAGCGACTTAATTCCCTACGCTTACTTCTTGGAGCGTGCTGTGCGTAGAGTGGCGGATGAAGCTGCGAATGAGCGTGACCAGGAACCGTTACGGTAGGAACAGGCATGGGACCAATTTTCATCAGACCCAGCTGTTTCCTCAACACCTGCGGCAGCACAGAGGGGGGAGGAGGAGGAAGAAGAGAAGTCGTGTGCAGAAGACGAGTCAGACTCAGAGGATGATGAGCAAGGTGTTTCTTTGGGGGAGGAGGAGGAGGAGGGGACGGCGGCAGGAGAACACCCGCAGCAGGCGTCGCAGGGGGCTTGTGCTGCTCAACCTTCCCATGGTATTGTTCGCGGCTGGGGGGAGGAGGTTGACTTACGTGACGTCACTGAGGAAGAGCAAGAGGAGATGGAGGGTACTGGATCCGACTTTGTGCAGATGTCGTCTTTTATGCTGTCCTGCCTGTTGAGGGACCCCCGTATAAAAAACCTCAAGGGGAATAAGCTGTACTGGGTGGCCACGCTACTAGACCCTCGGTACAGGCACAAAGTGGCGGACCTGTTACCAACTCACCTGAAGGTGGAAAGGATGCAGCACATGCAGAACCAGCTGTCAACTATGCTTTACAATGCCTTTAAGGGTGATGTGACAGCACAACGCCAGCAAGGCACCACTGCCACTAAATCTCCTCCCGTGTCCATGCAGTCAAAGACAGGACCCGTTCTTTAGTCCAACGCCTCGCCGTAGCCCTTCCGGATCCACCCTCCACCAACGCCTGGAACGGCAGGTAGCCGACTACCTGGCCTTAAGTGTGGATGTAGACACTGCTGTGAACAGCAATGAGGAATCCTTGAACTACTGGGTGCGCAGGCTTGACCTGTGGCCAGAGCTGTCCCAATTTGCCATCCAACTTCTCTCCTGCCCTGCCGCAAGCGTCCTGTCAGAAAGGACCTTCAGCACAGCTGGAGGCATTGTCACTGAGAAGAGATGTAGACCTAAGTCACAAAAGTGTTAAGTACCTCACCTTTATCAAAATGAATGAGGCATGGATCCCGGAGGGCTGCTGCCCGCCCCAAGACTAAGTCAGTCCCCGCACACACAGCATCTCTGCCTGCACGCCGTGTGACTGGCTGCCTTGCCTGCCCCAAGAAGACTAAGTCGCTCCCAGTCCCTCCACACAGCATGTCTGCCTGCAGGCCGCTTGATTACCTTCTCCGCCACCACCAACAGGGTCCGAGACTCCACGCTGCTAGAAGCGGCCGCTGTAATAATTTTTCTGGTGCGTGTACATGACTGCCTAATTTTTCTGGCTGCACTGCGGGCAGCTGCAACAACAAAAGAAAAGGCATGTACATGCGCCCATTCCCCTTCGTGATCATTACCTTGCCGTGGTGAAGGGGCTTGCGTATCACAATGAAGCAATGACCGGCGCCTAGATGAGTGTCTCGGGGTGCACACAAAAGATAATAAGGTCGTTGCTTCATTGTGGTCAGACCAAATTTGATCAGCTGGACAGTCACTGTTCTGTCATTCAGCTACATCAGCCAGGCGACCATATGGGCTGTAAAGCCACCAAAACCTGCACTCTCGCCATGGTGCGCACCAGTCCAGCACGGCCGTCACTACACAGCTGTTTGCGGTGCGTTACACGGTGAGTTTGGTGTGTCAGTGTGAAGCAGTACCTTAATTACACTACCTGATTGATGTATACACATGCAAGATGTTTTAAAGCACTTTAGGCCTGTCATTTAGCATTCAATGTGATTTCTGCCCTTAAAAGGCTGCTTAGCGTCAAATCCAGATTTTTCCCCGGGACTTTTGGCGTGTATCCCACTCCGCCATGCCCCCCTCCAGGTGTTAGACCCCTTGAAACATCTTTTCCATCACTTTTGTGGCCAGCATAATTTTTTTTTTTCAAAGTTCGCATCCCCATTGAAGTCTATTGTGGTTCGCGAACTTTAACGTGAACCGAACGTTCCGCGAAAGTTCGCGAACCCGGTTCGCGAACCGAAAATCGGAGGTTCGGCCCAACTCTATGACTGTTATAGTTCAGTCAGCTAGTGTAGTATACTGTATACTGTGCTAGGCTACTGTTAGGTCTGTGTGCAGGCTAGGGCCTGCTAGCCTAGGGTAGCCTTAGCCTACTAGTTTAGGTAGGTTAGGGATTATAGTTAGTTGTGTACTAGTACTAGTTTAGTTAATTTGTACTGGTAGTCTATGAGTTTATTAGCTTCAGTACTGTGTTAGTTACTCTACAGACCAGCATCTGTTGGGATCTGTGACTGGCTGCGTGTCATATGCCCGACCCTATTGATTGCGTCCGTGTGTAACAAGACAAGACAAATAACATTTATATCGCGCTTTTCTCCTGGCGGAGTCAAAGCGCCAGAGCAGCAGCCACTAGGGCACACTCTATAGGCAGTAGCCATGTTAGGGAGACTTGCCAAAGATCTCCTACTGAATAGGTGCTGGATTACTGAACAGGCAGAGCCGAGATTCGATCCCTGGTCCCCTGTGTCAGAGACAGAGCCCTTAACCATTACACCATCCAGCCACCAGACTTTTATTGTCACTGTCTGTCACATGAGTTAGTTATCGACTACTGTATACACTACTGCTAGGGATTATAGTTAGTAGTAGTTGTGCTACCTACGTACTAGTTTACTTAATTTGTAATGCTAATCTGTGAGTTTATTTAGTGCCACAGGCTTCATTATCACTACTACTGTGTAACAGTTACTTCACAGGCCACTAGGCCAGGCCAGCATCTGTTTTGATCTGTGACTGTCGTCTGCCTGACCCTACTGATTGCGTCCGTGTGACAGACTTTTATTGTCACTTTCTGTCACACGAGTTAGTTATCAACTACTACACTACTGCTAGGGATTATAGTTAGTTGTTACCTACGTACTAGTTTACTTAATTTGTACTGCTATACAGGGCTGCTCATCCAGATTCCGGGTAACCCGGATATCTGAACTTTTTTCAGATATCCGGCCGGATTCCGGATACCTGGGCCCAAATCCGGATAGCAAACCGCTGATAGTTGGTAGGCAATGCGGATATCCGTATCTTGAGATACTGTAACCATGGAGATGATGTCCATGACGTCATTGAGCCAATCAGAGGGCTCCCAGCCTAAGCCCAAGCAACCAATCACAGAGGGGAACCTTGGCCAGTCCCTCCTGTATATAAGGAGGGGGGGCATGATGAAAAATAGTCCTTGCTTGTGACTGCACACTGAGAGACACTCCAGTGCTGTTTGGCTAAGCAAGTGCATTATCACACTGTTAAACCCAGCATTTTTGAGTGGAAACACCTTCACTACACTACAGTTATACATACCTCCCAACTTTTGGAGATGAGAAAGAGGGACACTTAAGCCACACCCTTGCCACGTCCATGATCACGCCCCCGTCACACCCCTAGTCACGCATGCGATAAAAATGTCTTGAGAAAAATATGTTGTTTTATAATTCAAACCACACTGGTCCTTTCTACCCTGGTTCATTTTCCTTCATTTTGACATTTTAAAATTAGTAATATATCAATTTAAAGGATGAGAATAAAGTTTAGAGTCAATCAAACACACTTGTTAGTAGAAAAATATATATATTTACATAGAAAGAGGGAAAAAGTCCTGAAAGAGGGACAAATAAGGAGGAAAGAGGGACAGAGGGACAGGGCTCCCAAAGAGGGACTGTCCCTCCGAAAAAGGGACAGTTGGGAGCTATGCAGTTATATTGTGTTGTAGTTAGCTAGCCTGTGTAATTTGTTAGTGTCAGTCAGACTTTCAGCTGCAGCAGCTGCTAGTTAGGTAGGTCCTATGTCTGTGTGTGCTGTGCACAGTCCAGGCCTCCTGCTGCTGGCTGGCCTGCTATTAGCCTTAGCTAGCTAGTAGTTACAGTATAGGTAGGATTACTGTGTTATTGTGTAGTTACTGCAGTGCTATTAGTTGTTAGAGAGTAGTACTGTGTTAGCTGCTAGTAGCTAGCTACTACAGATTATTGCAGTGCTGCTGACTGAGCAGTGAGCAGTGTCAGTGTTTCTTGTTCTACTCTGCTGTCTGTCACTCCATGCTGATTCAAAGTCCAAGCCCGCTATTAATAACGTACAAGTACCCCACACATCATCTGTGACATTACATATCTTGTACTATGTCTGACACTGGCAGCCGGGGGAGGGTCAGCAAGGCCAAGACGAGAGGGAGCTACATTGCGACCTCCGTCAGCAGTTCTGCCGCCTCAGTCTCCATTCCGCTGCTACCCACTGGCCGTCTAGCTGTTAGGGGGAGTCACGCTGAAGTATGTAGAGGCCATTTTCAAGCAGGGTCGGTGGCGCAAATTGGAGGAGAAAGATGCTGTGCCTGTGATGCAGCTGATGGTGGATGACGAGCAGGCCACCACCAGCTCTACAAAAGACATTCTGGGTAGAGATGTCGCGAACCTCCGATTTTCGGTTCGCGAACCCCGTTCGCGAACCTTCGCGAAAGGTTCGGTTCGCGGAAAAGTTCGCGAACCGCAATAGACTTCAATGGGGATGTGAACTTTGAAAAATAGAAAAAATTATGCTGGCCACAAAAGTGATGGAAAAGATGTTTCAAGGGGTCTAACACATGGAGGGGGACATGGCGGAGTGGGATACATGCCCAAAGTCCCGGGGAAAAATCTGGATTTGACGCAAAGCAGCATTTTAAGGGCAGAAATCACATTGAATGCTAAATTGCAGGCCTAAAGTGCTTTCAAACATCTTGCATGGGTATACATAAATCAGGGAGTGTAACTAGAGTTCTGCTTCACACTGACACACCAAACTTACTGTGTAACGCACCGCTAACAGCTGTTTGCGTAGTGACGGCCATGCTGGACTGGTGCGCACCGTGGCCAGAGTGTAGGCCGTGGCGTTTTTCAAGCCCTTATGGTCGCCGGGCTGTGGTAGCTCAATGATAGAACAACAGTGACTGTCCAGCTGATCAAATTTGGTCTGATCACAATGAAGCAACGACCTTATTATCTTTTGTGTCCCACCCCCACCCGAGACACTCAAATAGCCGGCGGTCATTGCTTCATTGTGATACGCAAGTCCCTTCACCGCGGCAAGGTAATGACCACGAAGGGGGATGGGCACATGTACATGCCTTTTGTTTATTTGTTGCAGCCGCCCACAGTGCAGCCAGAAAAATTAGGCAGGCATGTACACGCACCAGAAAAATTAGTGTAGTGGCCGCTGCTAGCAGCGGCCTTAAAAATTCAGGAATCCGCCTAGAGTCCTGGACCCTGGTGGTGGTGGAGGAGAAGGCAAGCGGCCTGCAGGCAGAGATGCTGTGTGTGGGGACTGACTTAGTCTTCGGTCGTGCAGTAGCCCTCCGTGATCCATTCCTCATCCATTTTGATAAAGGTCAGGTACTGAACACTGTCGTGACTTAGGCGACTTCTCTTCTCAGTAACTATGCCTCCAGCTGCACTGAAGGTCCTTTCTGACAGGACGCTTGCGGCAGGGCAAGAGAGAAGTTGTATGGCAAATTGGGACAGCTCTGGCCACAGGTCAAGCCTGCACAACCAGTAGTCCAAGGGTTCATCGTCGCTTTTTGCAGTGTCTACATCCACACTCAAGGCCAGGTAGTCAGCTACCTGCCGGTCCAGGCGTTGGTGGAGGGTGGATCCGGAAGGACTATGGCAAGGTGTTGGACTAAAGAATGTCCGCATGTCCGACATCACCCTGAGATCGCTGGAGCGGCCTGTCCTTGCCTACGTGGACTTGGGAGGAGGAGGGTTTCTGCCAGTGGTACCTTGATTGCGTTGTGCAGCCACATCACCCTTAAACGCATTGTAAAGCATCATCAACAGCTTGTTCTGCAAGTGCTGCATCCTTTCGGCCTTCTGTTGAGTTGGTAACAGGTCCGCCACTTTGTGCCTGTACCGAGGGTCTAGTAGAGTGGCCACCCAGTACAGGTCATTCGCCTTGAGTTTTTTGATACGAGGGTCCCTCAACAGGCTGGACAACATGAAAAAGGACATCTGCACAAAGCTGGATGCAGACGTACTCTCCATCTCCTCTTGCTCTTCCTCAGTGACGGGACGCAACTCCTCTTCCTCCCCCCAGCCACGAACAATACCACGGGAACGTGGAGCAGCAGAAGCCCCCTGTGACGGCTGCCGCGGTTGTTCTTCTTCCGCCACCTCTTCCTCCTCCACAGAAACACCTTCCTCATCATCACCATCATCAGAGTCTGACTCCTCTCCTTCCCCACACGACTCCTCTTCTTCCTCCTCCTCCTCCTCCCCCCTCTGTGCTGCCGCAGGTGTTGTGGAAACATCGGGTTCGGATGTAAATCGCTCCCACGAATCCTGCTGCTGTAACTGTTCTCGTTCACGCTCCTCCACAGCTGTATCCACCACTCTACGCACGGCACGCTCCAGGAAGTAGGCGTAGGGGATCAAGTCACTGATGGCGCCCTCATCGCGACTCACCAGTTTGGTCACCTCCTCAAAGGGCTCCATGACCCTGCATGCATTTCGCATCAGTGTCCAGTTGTTGGGCCACAACATCCCCATCCTCCCAGATTGTGTCCTTGTACTGTAATGATGCAGGTACTGGGTGACGGCTTTCTCCTGGTCTAGCAGGCGAGAGAACATCAGCAGGGTGGAATTCCAGCGAGTCGGGCTATCGCAAATCAGGCGTCTCACCGGCAAGTTGTTTCTACGCTGAATGTCCGCAAAGCGTGCCATGGCCTTGTAAGAGCGCCTGAAATGCCCACACAACTTCCTGGCCTGCTTCAGGACGTGCTCTAAGCCTGGGTACTTGGACACAAATCTTTGCACGACCAGATTCAGCACATGTGCCATACAGGGTATGTGTGTCAGCTTTCCCAAATTCAATGCAGCAATGAGATTGCTGCCATTGTCACACACCACATTTCCGATCTCAAGCTTGTGCAGGGTCAGCCATTGCTCCACCTGTTTGTTAAGAGCAGCCAGGAGAGCTGCTCCAGTGTGACTCTCCGCTTTCAGGCAAGACATGTCTAACACTGCGTGACACCGTCGTACCTGGCATGCAGCATAGGCCCTGGGGTGCTGGGGCTGTGTAGCTGGAGAGGAGATCGCGGCACCAGCCAAGGAAGAGGAGAAGGATGACAACAGCGAAGCGGTGGTAGCAGGTGAGAGGAGGTGGCTGGAGGCCTGCCTGCAAGCCTCCATGACCCTGCATGCATTTCGCATCAGTGTCCAGTTGTTGGGCCACAACATCCCCATCCTCCCAGATTGTGTCCTTGTACTGTAATGATGCAGGTACTGGGTGACGGCTTTCTCCTGGTCTAGCAGGCGAGAGAACATCAGCAGGGTGGAATTCCAGCGAGTCGGGCTATCGCAAATCAGGCGTCTCACCGGCAAGTTGTTTCTACGCTGAATGTCCGCAAAGCGTGCCATGGCCTTGTAAGAGCGCCTGAAATGCCCACACAACTTCCTGGCCTGCTTCAGGACGTGCTCTAAGCCTGGGTACTTGGACACAAATCTTTGCACGACCAGATTCAGTACATGTGCCATACAGGGTATGTGTGTCAGCTTTCCCAAATTCAACGCAGCAATGAGATTGTTACATAGTTACATAGTTACATAGTTACATAGTTACATAGTTATTTTGGTTGAAAAAAGACATACGTCCATCGAGTTCAACCAGTACAAAGTACAACACCAGCCTGCTCCCTCACATATCCCTGTTGATCCAGAGGAAGGCGAAAAAACCCTTACAAGGCATGGTCCAATTAGCCCCTAAAGGGAAAAATTCCTTCCCGACTCCAGATGGCAATCAGATAAAATCCCTGGATCAACATCATTAGGCATTACCTAGTAATTGTAGCCATGGATGTCTTTCAACGCAAGGAAAGCATCTAAGCCCCCTTTAAATGCAGGTATAGAGTTTGCCATAACGACTTCCTGTGGCAATGCATTCCACATCTTAATCACTCTTACTGTAAAGAACCCTTTCCTAAATAAATGGCTAAAACGTTTTTCCTCCATGCGCAGATCATGTCCTCTAGTCCTTTGAGAAGGCCTAGGGACAAAAAGCTCATCCGCCAAGGTATTATATTGCCCTCTGATGTATTTATACATGTTAATTAGATCCCCTCTAAGGCGTCTTTTCTCTAGACTAAATAAACCCAGTTTATCTAACCTTTCTTGATAAGTGAGACCTTCCATCCCACGCATCAATTTTGTTGCTCGTCTCTGCACCTGCTCTAAAACTGCAATATCTTTTTTGTAATGTGGTGCCCAGAACTGAATTCCATATTCCAGATGTGGCCTTACTAGAGAGTTAAACAGGGGCAATATTATGCTAGCATCTCGAGTTTTTATTTCCCTTTTAATGCATCCCAAAATTTTGTTAGCTTTAGCTGCAGCTGCTTGGCATTGAGTACGATTATTTAACTTGTTGTCAATGAGTACTCCTAAGTCCTTCTCCAAGTTTGATGTCCCCAACTGTATCCCATTTATTTTGTATGGTGCTAGACCATTCGTACGTCCAAAATGCATGACCTTACATTTGTCAACATTGAATTTCATCTGCCATGTATGTGCCCATATAGCCATCCTATCCAGATCCTGTTGCAATATGACACTATCTTCCTGAGAGTTAATGATTCTGCACAATTTTGTATCATCTGCAAAAATAGCAACATTGCTCACTACTGCATCTACTAGGTCATTAATAAATAAATTGAAGAGCACTGGACCCAGAACAGACACTGTCACACACCACATTTCCGATCTCAAGCTTGTGCGGGGTCAGCCATTGCTCCACCTGTTTGTTAAGAGCAGCCAGGAGAGCTGCTCCAGTGTGACTCTCCGCTTTCAGGCAAGACATGTCTAACACTGCGTGACACCGTCATACCTGGCATGCAGCATAGGCCCTGGGGTGCTGGGGCTGTGTAGCTGGAGAGGAGATCGCGGCACCAGCCAAGGAAGAGGAGAAGGATGACAACAGCGAAGCGGTGGTAGCAGGTGGAGAGGAAGTGGCTGGAGGCCTGCCTGCAAGCCTCCATGACCCTGCATGCATTTCGCATCAGTGTCCAGTTGTTGGGCCACAACATCCCCATCCTCCCAGATTGTGTCCTTGTACTTTAATGATGCAGGTACTGGGTGACGGCTTTCTCCTGGTCTAGCAGGCGAGAGAACATAAGCAGGGTGGAATTCCAGCGAGTCGGGCTATCGCAAATCAGGCGTCTCACCGGCAAGTTGTTTCTACGCTGAATGTCCGCAAAGCGTGCCATGGCCTTGTAAGAGCACCTGAAATGCCCACACAACTTCCTGGCCTGCTTCAGGACATGCTCTAAGCCTGGGTACTTGGACACAAATCTTTGCACGACCAGATTCAGCACATGTGCCATACAGGGTATGTGTGTCAGCTTTCCCAAATTCAACGCAGCAATGAGATTGCTGCCATTGTCACACACCACATTTCCGATCTCAAGCTTGTGCGGGGTCAGCCATTGCTCCACCTGTTTGTTAAGAGCAGCCAGGAGAGCTGCTCCAGTGTGACTCTCCGCTTTCAGGCAAGACATGTCTAACACTGCGTGACACCGTCGTACCTGGCATGCAGCATAGGCCCTGGGGTGCTGGGGCTGTGTAGCTGGAGAGGAGATCGCGGCACCAGCCAAGGAAGAGGAGAAGGATGACAACAGCGAAGCGGTGGTAGCAGGTGGAGAGGAGGTGGCTGGAGGCCTGCCTGCAAGCCTCCATGACCCTGCATGCATTTCGCATCAGTGTCCAGTTGTTGGGCCACAACATCCCCATCCTCCCAGATTGTGTCCTTGTACTGTAATGATGCAGGTACTGGGTGACGGCTTTCTCCTGGTCTAGCAGACGAGAGAACATCAGCAGGGTGGAATTCCAGCGAGTCGGGCTATCGCAAATCAGGCGTCTCACCGGCAAGTTGTTTCTACGCTGAATGTCCAAAAAGCGTGCCATGGCCTTGTAAGAGCGCCTGAAATACCCACACAACTTCCTGGCCTGCTTCAGGACGTGCTCTAAGCCTGGGTACTTGGACACAAATCTTTGCACGACCAGATTCAGCACATGTGCCATACAGGGTATGTGTGTCAGCTTTCCCAAATTCAACGCAGCAATGAGATTGCTGCCATTGTCACACACCACATTTCCGATCTCAAGCTTGTGCGGGGTCAGCCATTGCTCCACCTGTTTGTTAAGAGCAGCCAGGAGAGCTGCTCCAGTGTGACTCTCCGCTTTCAGGCAAGACATGTCTAACACTGCGTGACACCATCGTACCTGGCATGCAGCATAGGCCCTGGGGTGCTGGAACTGTGTAGCTGGAGAGGAGATCGCGGCACCAGCCAAGGAAGAGGAGAAGGATGACAACAGCGAAGCGGTGGTAGCAGGTGGAGAGGAGGTGGCTGGAGGCCTGCCTGCAAGCCGTGGAGGTGTGACAAGTCGGTCCGCTGCGCAGCCACGTACTCCCTGCTTGCTGCCATCGGTCACCAGGTTGACCCAATGGGCTGTGAATGTAATGTAGTGGCCCTGCCCGTGCTTGGCAGACCAGGCATCCGTGGTCAGGTGGACCCTTGACCCAACGCTGTGTGCCAGAGATGACACCACTTGCCTCTCAACTGCACGGTACAGTTTGGGTATGGCCTTTTGTGAAAAATTATTGCAGCCTGGTATCTTCCACTGCGGTGTACCAATGGCCACAAACTTACGGAAAGCCTCCGACTCCACCAGCTTGGATGGTAATAGCTGGCGAGCTAATAGTTCCGCCACGCCAGCTGTCAGACGCCGGGCAAGAGGGTGACTGGCAGACATTTGCTTCTTACGCTCAAATACTTCCTTCACGGACAGCTGGGTACTGCTGTGGGCAGAGGAGAAGGAACCGCTGAAGGGAAGAGGTGGTGTGGAGGAGGGTGGCTGTGAAGGTGCACGGGAGAAAGTGGATGAAGACGATGCACCTGAAGGAGGAAGAGGAGAAGGAGGATGGCTTGTCTTTTGAGGGGTGCTGCTTTTCCTCAGGTATTCTTGCCATAGCTGTTTGTGCCTTCTCTCCAGGTGCCTTCGTAAGGCACTTGTCCCTACATGAGAGTTGGCCTTTCCACGGCTCAATTTTTGCTGGCAGAGACAACAGATGGCTTTGCTCCGATCTGAGACACACACGTGAAAAAATTTCCAAACCGCTGAGCCCCCCTGGGGTGATGGCGCTACGGTGGCATCAGCAGCTGACGTTGAAGGGCATGTTGGCTGGCTGGCCTTAGCTGGCGATACATGGCGCCGGACACTGCCCCCAGCTGTTTCTGAGTACGAGCTCCCTCTGCTTCTATCATGGAGTCGTCTCCTCCTACTCTTCTCTGACTCCCCCTCTGAACTGTCCCCCTGGTCATCTCCTCTACCGGGAACATATGTGGTATCTGTATAATCGTCATCATAATCCTCCTGGCCAGCTTTGCTTTCCTCAGACACCTCCTCAACTGCACCAACTTCAGGTGGTTCATCATCCCCCTCCTCACACGATACGTTCATACTAGCGCCACCTAACTCAGACGTATGAGGTGGTGTACCTGCGCCTTCTTCTTGTTGTTGGAGTAGTGGCTGGGAATCGGTGATTTCACCACCACCACCAAATAACTCCTGCGAAGTGTCAAATGCAGCGGATGTGGTGCTTGTACTAGCGTTGTTGGCACTGGCTGCGGGAGATGAGGTGTTCTGTGTTAAATACTCAAGCACCTCCTCACAATTTTGGGAAGTGATGGCATGTGCCTTCTTCTGAGCACTGTACTTTGGGGCAGGGCCGCACAAAATCACATCTACACCACTTCGCACAGACCTGCCGGTGCCTGGTGGCCTTCCTCTGAGTCTGCCTCTACCTCTTCCTCTACCTGGTTTGTCCATTTTGTCCATCTTGGGTGGATGCTAGGCATATGCAGTGAGGTGGATTCACTTAACACAACAGGTAGTTGGATGCAGTGAGCTGGGTTCACTGAACAGTAAAGGTACTTAGATGCAGTGAGGTGGGTTCACTTAACACAACAGGTAGTAAGATGCAGTGAGCTGGGTTCACTGAACAGTAAAGGTACTTAGATGCAGTGAGGTGGGTTCACTCAACACAACAGGTAGTAGGATGCAGTGAGCTGGGTTCACTGAACAGTAAAGGTACTTAGATGCAGTGAGGTGGGTTCACTCAACACAACAGGTAGTAGGATGCAGTGAGCTGGGTTCACTGAACAGAAAAGGTACTTAGATGCAGTGAGGTGGATTCACTCAACACAACAGGTAGTTAGATGCAGTGAGCTGGGTTCACTCAACACAACAGGTAGTAGGATGCAGTGAGCTGGGTTCACTGAACAGTAAAGGTACTTAGATGCAGTGAGGTGGGTTCACTCAACACAACAGGTAGTTAGATGCAGTGAGGTGGGTTCACTCAACACAACAGGTAGTGAGATGCAGTGAGCTGGGTTCACTGAACAGTAAAGGTACTTAGATGCAGTGAGGTGTGTTCACTCAACACAACAGGTAGTAAGATGCAGTGATGAGGTGGGTTAAGTAAACACAACAGGTACTGCAGTATATGCAGTACTGGGTAGTACAATGTGCAGCTCCCTGTCACACACGCAGGTAGTCACTGAATGTGCTGGGCTGCTGGCAGTGGCACACACACACTATCAATTGCAAGGCTGTGCATGCAACAAAAGTGTCAGTTTGACACACAGAAAAAAAAAAGTACAGGATGAGCTCTGAAAAGAGCTATTGAGGGGTGCTATAAAAGCAATAACAATCAGCCAGGAGCAAGATAAGCAGCCAAGAGCCTAACTAATCTGTCCCTAGAAGAACAAGTCTGCAGCAGCTGTCCCTTGTCTGTCTCTAGCAGGCACACGAGTGAGGCTAATGGTTGCCGGAGCCTGCCTTATATAAGGGGGGTGGGGCTCCAGGGCTTAGTGTAGTCTGCATGGCTACAATGTGCCTGCTGACTGTGATGCAGAGGGTCAAAGTTGACCCTCATAGTGCATTATGAGGCGAATTGAACTTCCGCAAAAGTTCGCCTGGTCCAGGTGAACCACGGAAGTTCGCCTGGAACCGTTCGCAGGCGAACCATTCGCTACACCTCTAATTCTGGGTGCAATGGGCTTTGTGGAAGAGTCTGAGATGGTGACGGTAATTGTTGCGGGGAGGGAGTCCGTCCATGATGTGTCAGCAGAAGAGGAGTTTGGGGCGGACTCATCATCCCAGCAGTTGTTTGAGGAGGGGGAGTTTGATGTTGATGACGAGATGAAGGACCAGGACTACCATCCACAGGAGGGGGATCATGTCAGCTCTGACTCTGAGGAGGAGGATGCGTCAGTGGGTCTGGCATGGAGGATCAGCATTGCAGGGATTGGCAGGAGCAGCAGTGGGCATGGAATGCGTGACCCACAGCCTGCTGTTCCATCTGACACTACTACCACCAGCCGCACCACTCAACCCCAGGCCCCAACCACCACTGGGAGAAAATCAGCAGCAGCGCCAGCATCCCATTCTGGGCGATGTAAGGGCAAATTGCAATCTCCAATATGGCAGTTTTTTCATCTGCCCTCACTGGAAAGCAAGTTTGTGACTTTTAATATGTGCCATGTGAAGATGAGCAGAGGGTCTAACCTAGTGTTGGGCGAACAGTGTTCGCCACTGTTCGGGTTCTGCAGAACATCACCCTGTTCGGGTGATGTTCGAGTTCGGCCGAACACCTGACGGTGCTCGGCCAAACCGTTCGGCCACATGGCCGAACTAAGAGCGCATGGCCGAACGTTCCCCGAACGTTCGGCTAGTGCTGTGATTGGCCGAACGGGTCACGTGGTTCGGGCCCGAACGCGCTCTGATTGGCCGAACGGTCACGTGGTTCGGGTAAATAAATACCCGAACCACGTCATATCTCCGCCATTTCTCTGTGGGTTTAGCTTTGGGTAGGCAGGCAGGGTAGTTCGCTCTCCAGCCACGCTAGCCAGGGTCCCCCCCAGTCATTGTGTGTCGCTGCTGGGAACAGTAGTACACCGCTCGCTCAGCCACACTATATATAGCATTGTTTACTGCCACTGTGTACCTCGCTCAGCCACGCTATATATAGCATTGTGTTTTCTGACACTCTGTGTACACGGCTTAGCCTGACTAATATAGCATTGTGTGTACTGCCACTGTGCACCTCGCTCAGCCACGCTATATATAGCATTGTGTTTCTGACACTCTGTGTACACCGCTCAGCCTGACTATATAGCATTGTGTGTACTGCCACTGTGCACCTCGCTCAGCCACGCTATATATAGCATTGTGTTTTCTGACACTCTGTGTACACGGCTTAGCCTGACTAATATAGCATTGTGTGTACTGCCACTGTGCACCTCGCTCAGCCACGCTATATATAGCATTGTGTTTTCTGACACTCTGTGTACACGGCTTAGCCTGACTATATAGCATTGTGTGTACTGCCACTGTGCACCTCGCTCAGCCACGCTATATATAGCATTGTGTTTACTGCCACTCTGTGTACACCGCTCAGCCAGACTATATACCATTGTTTACTGACACTCTGTGTACACCGCTCAGCCAGACTATATAGCATTGTTTACTGCCACTCTGTGTACATGGCTCAGCCAGACTATATAGCATTGTGTGTACTGCCACTCTGTGTACACCGCTCAGCCAGACTATATAGCATTGTTCACTGCCACTCTGTGTACACGGCTCAGCCAGACTATGTAGCATTGCGTACTCTGCCAGTCAGTGTGTATATTGCTGGGATCAGTAATACTCCACTCACCGTCAACCACTATATGAGCTCACCATGAGTTCCTCAGAGACCTCCGCTGTGAGCAGCACTCCCAACAACAGCAACAGCCAACGCCCCACGCAAGCTATAACATCCACCCCAGCAGCCAGTGGTCAGCAGCAGCCCTCCCCGGAGGAGAACGTTGTGTCCATCGGTCCGGCGCCAGAGCGATTAATGAGGGCTGCCATTGAGAAGATGATGGGGCCTGATGTGGAGGAGGAGGTCGGGCTCAGGCCAGCATCCCAAGTTAATGTTGAGGACGATGAGGGGTCTGTGACTGTGTCTGGGGATGTTGGGGTGGCAGAGGTGGTGGGTGGGTCAGACTCAGGAGAAGAGTTGTATGATGAGGATGATGATCGGGACCATCTGTATGTGCCTCAGAGTCCGACCCCGGAAAACATGTTGTATCGTGTGTTTAGGTACTAAAATCTGCGTTCCCAGTAGTGTTGGGCGAACAGTGTTCGCCACTGTTCGGGTGCTGCAGAACATCACCCCGTTCGGGGTGACTATATAGCAGACTATATAGCATTGTGTTTACTGCCACTCTGTGTACACGGCTCAGCCACACTATATAGCATTGTGTTTACTGCCACTCTTTGTCTGCTGGGAACAGTAGTACACCGCTCACCCGCCACTGTATAGCATTGTGCTCTGTGTCGCTGCTGGCAATAGTGGTACACCGCTCACCCACCACTGTATAGCATTTCTGTACTGCCACTGTACTGCTGCCAGTCAGCGTGTACTGTAAGGATAAGTGAAATGAGGAAGAAATCCGGTGAAAGAGGGAGGGGCAAGGGAAGAGATGTTTACCCTGACGGTTGTGCTGGGGAGCTGTACTCCACGGCGGCGGCCCCCCACAATGACATATGACGAGTTTGAGGAGATGGAAGAGGAGGGTATGGACAATGTGGACATAGACCCAGATTTTGTTTGTGAACGAGAACATCGCCGTCGTAGCAGCAGCACAGATGAGTCTGTTGAAGAACCCACTGCTGCACGAGTTCGCCTTGTGCCACAAGGTAGGCGGCGCGCAATTTCAGGCACCACAAGCGTGTAAGTTCAAGTGAGAGGCAAAAGAGGCGCAAACAGAAATCGCCAGCAAGGCAGGTGCTCCAAAGTCTGGGCTTTCTTTGAAGACTGCACTGAGGATGTTACCATGGCGATTTGCAAGGTGTGCAAGACCCGCCTGAGCAGGGGGAAAAGTATTAACAACCTCTCCACCACCAGCATGAGCCGCCACATGCTATCCAAACATCCCACTCTGTGGGCAAACGCGGCAGGACAGGGTACCACCAGCAACACTGCCTCCCTTGGGTTCACCAGACTCACCACCAGACCCGCCTCAGCAGCAGCAGTAGCCCAGCCATTGCGTGGTTCAAAACATTCCAAAAAATCAGATGACGCTGACACTGTCACTTTCCGGAGTAGTGCTCTTGAGGTCTCCCAGTCTTCATCAAACACAACAACCAACAGCCCTTCGTTGTGCAGCCCTACGGTTCAGTTGTCTGTCTCGGAGATGTTTGAGCGCAAGAGGAAATTGCCAGCAAATGACCCCCGGGCCGTGGCAGTAAGAGCCAGCATAGCCAAGCTTCTGGCCTGCGAAATGCTGCCATATCGAGTGGTGGAGAGAAACAGCTTCAAGGGCATGATGTCAGTGGCCATCCCACGTTACGTGGTTCCCAGCCGCTACCACTTTGCGCGCTCTGCAGTGCCTGAGTTGCATGAGCACGTGGTCAGCAAAATAACCCGAAGCTTGAAGAATGCCGTTGCCTGCAAGGTTCACCTCACCACTGACACCTGGACGAGTGCGTTCGTCCAGGGTCGATACATCTCCCTTACCGCGCACTGGGTGAACCTTGTGGAGCTTGGCAGCGAATCCTCACCTGCTACGGCGTGGGTGTTGCCCAGTGCCCACGCCACAAACACCTGCACCGCCGTCCCTCCCACTGGATAACAGCAGCACCTACCTCTCTGACTCCTTCTCCTCCAACGCATCTCAAAGCTGTACCTCATCCGGAAACGCTAACCCAGCACCAGCAGCAGTAGGATCGTGGAAGCAGTGCAGCACAGCTGTTGGCATGCGTCAGCAAGCGTTGCTGAAGCTGATCTGCCTTGGGGATAAGCAGCACACAGGGGAGGAAATTTGGAGGGGAATAAAGGAACAGATGGATTTGTGGCTGGCACCGCTGGACCTGAAACCGGCCATGGTTGTGTGTGATAATGGGAGTAATCTCATTCGCGCTTTAAGGTTGGCTAAGCTGACACATGATAAAGAAGAGGAGGAGGAACAGCTGGAGTTGGAGCAGGAATTTCCTGCCACCACTGACGAGGGCCAGAGCGGTGCACGTTGGACTTCCACAATTCAGCGCGAATGGTCAGCAGAAGCAGACCAGGAAGAAGGTGACGACTATGATGCATCACAACAACTATCACAACGCTCACAAGAGGATGATGAGGATTCTGGTAGGACTCTGGCACACATGGCTCAATTCATTCTAAACTGCATTGAACGCGACCCACGCATTGTGCGCATTCGGGACAACACCAATTACTGGGTTTATATACCCTTCTGGATCCACGGTACAAACACAATGTTCCAAAACAGCTTGAAGAGTCAGACAGGTCAAAATGGAAGAATACCAGCAGGCCCTTGTGGAGACTTTAGAGAGGAGATTGACATCCTCCCCCTCCTCTAGCCAGTTGTACGCCGACAGACTGACTTCCGCAAACCCAGGACGACCAGGAGGGCAGCAAACAACACAAGCCGCAGCTAGTGCCCAAAAGGGAATGGTATCGGCAGTGTCCTTGGAGTGGGAAAATTTTCTGACACCCATGCAGCAGCAGCCCACAGAACAGCAAGCGTGCAGATCCACCTCCAACACCGATCGCCTGGAGAAGATGGTCAAGGACTACATGTCAGATGGCGTAGCTGTGTCTAACAATCCATCTGCACCCTTCAACTATTGGGTATCGAAGCTAGACACCTGGCACGAACTGGCAATGTACGCAATAGAGGTGCTGGCTTGCCCGGCAGCCAGCGTTATGTCGGAACGCTGTTTCAGTGCTGCCGGAGGCATCGTCACAGATCGGCGTATCCGCCTCTCCACAGAAAATGCAGACCGTCTGACTCAAATTAAAATGAATCAATCCTGGATTGGAAACGACTACGCAACACTCCAGGACCCCAACCAAGTAACATGACCAATGAACATCTGGGATGGTTTAGCGTTTCCGGTCCCTGTTTATTGAACCTCTCATCTGTATTACATTTATGACTGCATGGCGGCAAAAAGCATTGCTGCTATATCCGCACGCTTTTTGTCCTCATGCAAGGCCTGGGTTGTTGTGTCTCAAAAAGCATGGCCTTCTCCTCCTGCGCCTGCTCCTGTTCCATCACGTGTGCTGCTGCTGCTGGGTTAGCGTTTCCGGTCCCTGTTTATGGAACCTCTCATCTGTATTACATTTATGACTGCATGGCGGCAAAAAGCATTGCTATATCCGCACGCTTTTTGTCCTCATGCAAGGCCTGGGTTGCGTCTCAAAAAGCGTGGCCTTCTCCTCCTGCGCCTCCTCCTGTTCCATTATGTGTGCTGCTGCTGGGTTAGCGTTTCCAGTCTCTGTTTATTGAACCTCTCATCTGTATTACATTTATGACTGCATGGCGGCAAAAAGCATTGCTATATCCGCACGCTTTTTGTCCTCATGCAAGGCCTGGGTTGCGTCTCAAAAAGCGTGGCCTTCTCCTCCTGCGCCTCCTCCTGTTCCATCACGTGTGCTCTGTGCTGCTGCTGCTGCTGGGTTAGCGTTACCGGTCCCTGTTTATTGAACCTCTCATCTGTATTACATTTATGACTGCATGGCGGCAAAAAGCATTGCTATATCCGCATGCTTCTTGTCCTCATGCAAGGCCTGGGTTGTTGTGTCTCAAAGCGTAGCCTTCTCCTCCTGCGCCTCCTCCTGTTCCATCACGTGTGCTCTGTGCTGCTGCTGCTGGGTTAGCGTTACCGGTCCCTGTTTATTGAACCTCTTATCTTTATTACATTTATGACTGCATGGCGGTAAAAAGCATGCTATCCGCACGCTTCTTGTCCTCATGCAAGGCCTGGGTTGTTGTGTCTCAAAGCGTGGCCTTCTCCTCCTGCGCCTCCTCCTGTTCCGTCACGTGTGCTCTGTGCTGCTGCTGGGTTAGAGTTACCGGTCCCTGTTTATGGAACCTCTTCTCTTTATTACATTTATGACTGCATGGCGGCAAAAAGCATTGCTGCTATATCCGCACGCTTCTTGTCCTCATGCAAGGCCTGGGTTGTTGTGTCTCAAAAAGCGTGGCCTTCTCCTCCTGCGCCTCCTCCTGTTCCATCACGTGTGCTGCTGCTGCTGCTGGGTTAGCGTTACCGGTCCCTGTTTATTGAACCTCTTATCTTTATTACATTTATGACTGCATGGCGGTAAAAAGCATGCTATCCGCACGCTTCTTGTCCTCATGCAAGGCCTGGGTTGTTGTGTCTCAAAAAGCGTGGCCTTCTCCTCCTGCGCCTCCTCCTGTTCCATCACGTGTGCTGCTGCTGGGTTAGCGTTACCGGTCCCTGTTTATGGAACCTCTTCTCTTTATTACATTTATGACTGCCTGGCGGTAAAAACCATGTTACCTGTGCAAAGAAACATGACATTTTCAGCATTTAAAAGACAATTTTTCCTTTGAAACTTTACAATCAATTTTCTCAAAAACTATAAGCTCTTTTTGCAAAAAATTTTTTTCCTCTTGTACCCACTCCCAAGGTGCACATACCCTGTAAATTTGGGGTATGTAGCATGTAAGGAGGCTTTACAAAGCACAAAAGTTCGGGTCCCCATTGACTTCCATTATGTTCGGAGTTCGGCTCGAACACCCGAACATCGCGGCCATGTTCGGCCTGTTCGGCCCGAACCCGAACATCTAGATGTCCAACACTAGTCTAACCCCTCCAACTATGGCACCTCCAGCTTCATAAATCTGGCCAATATGCACAAACCTGAGCATGAGGAATACAAGAGGCTGAAGGAAGCTGGCGCTGGCCCTTGCAGTGGTCAGAGCACCATAACCCCCTTTGCCACTCCTGCTGACACTGAGGCCTGTTCAGGCAGCCAGTCCTAAGTTGTCTCCTCTGCTCCCTCCTCGGCTTCCTGTGCAAGCCCAAAAAGCCACCACCACCAGACCCAGCTCAGTGAGTTCTTCGTGGTCAGGGCTTAGCCTCGCATACGCCAGCTGAATGGCTTGCTTACACTGGCCATGTCCTCCCAGCTCCTCCCGTACTCGTTTGTGCAGGAGGTGAGTCAGATGCGTGCGCTCCTGCAGTGTGCAGCGCCAGATTGGCCAATCCCCTACTTCGCACGCACGGCCATCCCAGCACTGCACCAGTTTGTGAAGGCCAACGTGGAACGTGGGCTTGACCATGCGGTGGGTGCGCGTGTCCATGTGACCATGGACTCATGGTCAAGCCGGTTCGGGACAGGCCGGTACCTCTCTTTCTGGGTCAGTTTGGTGGAAGGGGGTGAGGAGGGGACAGCAGCATCATCACCCCAGTGGGTGGTGCCACCCCACACCAGGGTCAGGGGAAGTGCAGCAGGTTCCAGCTCTGATCTGGTTCCATCCTCTGGCAAACCCGCCGCCAAACACCCTGTTATGAGGCCTGAACAGAGGAACAGGTGATGACCACAATGTGCAGTGATACAAACAACTAAGACCATAAAATAAGGTGCAAAGTAAGGTTTTATTGTGAGCGGTGTATAATATAATGCAAATAAGATGCAACCACATGCATAGCAATCTATATACAGACATCCAGGGAGTGCAATGACAATAATGCAAATATGATGCAAATATGATGCAAACGGAATATATACAGTGAAGCTTCCACAGCCAGACAAACAGTGTGCACACATACAATTAACCCCTGACTATCTGACTAACTATTTACAAGCAAACGCACACAGGATAATATATACATACAGTATATATACAATAGCGTGGTAACAAAGGGAGCAAGCAAAGACAGGTCAAAACATGGATCAGAGTCAGCAGCTGTAATTCAGATATATCGAGGTACAAAGGAATGAGCAGAGGCAAAGTCAGGACTAGCAAGGTTCAGCAACAGGAAATCAGATCAAGGAACAGGTTTACAAGGAACATGACTCAGATAAAGGAGTGACCAGGAACTCAGACCTACACAGATTGACGTTCTGGAAATCACTTGGAGGAAGAGGCAGTCTTAAATAGAAGCAGGATGCAGCTGGTGGTAATTAACCAAAGTCCAATAGAGGCCTCTGCAGGGCAGACAAAGAACTGCAGTTCCTTAGTACAGGCAGCATACAACCACCTGCTGGCAGGCAACAAATACCTTGGCCAGGTGGGTCGCAGATGCCATGGCAGGGTGGGCAGGAAGGAAAAAACACATGCATTTAGAAACTTTGGTCTGAGGCTACTGTGATAAAAATGGTAAATCTTTGGGCAGGAAGGCACGTAGGGCAAGAACCTGTACAACATCAGGCAGGACCCAGAAAGTAACAAATAAAGTAGACAGCAGATGGCCAACCTGGGTGGGCAGGGTGGGAAACAATGCCACCCAAAGCCAGACTAACATCTTTTGGACCGTGAGCCAAATCTCAGAAAACTGGAAATAATCAAACAAGGTATCAGGCTGGCAGGTTTCGGGCAAAGTAGCAGACTGGCAGACATCAGGCTGAGCAGGAGACTGGACACCACCAGGCAGAGCAGGAGACTGGACACTAGAGGTGTAGCGAACGGTTCGCCGGTGAACGGTTCCAGGCGAACTTCCGTGGTTCGCATTCGCCTGGACCAGGCGAACTTTTCCGGAAGTTCGATTCGCCCCATAATGCACTATGAGGGTCAACTTTGACCCTCTGCATCACAGTCAGCAGGCACATTGTAGCCATTCAGGCTACACTAAGCCCTGGAGCCCCACCCCCCTTATATAAGGCAGGCTGCGGCGGCCATTAGCCTCACTCGTGTGCCTGCTAGAGACAGAGTAGGGACAGCTGCTGCAGACTTGTTCTTCTAGGGACAGATTAGTTAGGTTCTTGGCTGCTTAGCTTGCTCCTGGCTTATTATTATTGCTTTTACAACACCCCTCAATAGCTCTTTTCAGAGCTCATCCTGTAATTTATTTTTTTTACTGTGTGTCAAACTGACACTTTTGTTGCATGCACAGCCTTGCTAATTGATAGTGTGTGTGCCACTGCCAGCAGCCCAGCACATTCAGTGACTGACTACCTGTGTGTGTGACAGGGAGCTGCACATTGTACTACCCAGTACTGCATATGCCCAGTACCTGTTGTGTTTACTTAACCCACCTGTTCACTGCATATACCTAGCTTTGTGTTGAGTGAACCCAGCTCACTGCATCTAACCTACCTGTTGTGTTGAGTGAACCCAGCTCACTGCATCTAAGTACCTTTACTGTTCAGTGAACCCAGCTCACTGCATCCAACTACCTGTTGTGTTGAGTGAACCCACCTCACTGCATCTAAGTACCTTTACTGTTCAGTGAACCCAGCTCACTGCATCCTACTACCTGTTGTGTTGAGTGAACCCACCTCACTGCATCTAAGTACCTTTACTGTTCAGTGAACCCACCTCACTGCATCCAACTACCTATTGTGTTCAGTGAACCCAGCTCACTGCATCTAAGTACCTTTATTGTTCAGTGAACCCAGCTCACTGCATCTTACTACCTGTTGTGTTAAGTGAACCCACCTCACTGCATCTAAGTACCTTTATTGTTTAGTGAACCCAGCTCACTGCATCCAACTACCTGTTGTGTTGAGTGAACCCACCTCACTGCATATACCTAGCATCCCCCCGAGATGGACAAAATGGACAAACCAGGTAGAGGAAGAGGTAGAGGCAGACCCAGAGGAAGGCCACCAGGCACCGGCAGGTCTGTGCGAGGTGGTGTTGATGTGATTTCGTGCGGACCTGGCCCAAAATACAGTGCTCAGAAGAAGGCACGTGCCATCACTTCCCAAAATCGTGAGGAGGTGCTTGAGTATTTAACACAGAACACCTCATCTCCCGCAGCCACCAGCGCTACAACAAGCACCACATCCGCTGCATTTGACACTTCGCAGGAGGTATTTGGTGGTGGTGGTGAAATCACCGATTCCCAGCCACTACTGCAACAACAAGAAGAAGGCGCAGGTACACCACCTCCTACGTCTGAGTTAGGTGGTGATAGTATGGAGGAGGGGGATGATGAACCACCTGAAGTTGGTGCAGTTGAGGAGGTGTCTGAGGAAAGCGCAGCTGGCCAGGAGGATTATGATGACGATTATACGGATACTACATATGTTCCCGGTAGAGGAGATGACCAGGGGGACAGTTCAGAGGAGGAGTCAGAGAGGAGTAGGAGGAGACGACTCCATGATAGAAGCAGAGGGAGCTCGTACTGAGAAACAGCTGGGGGCAGTTTCCGGCGCCATGTATCGCCAGCTAAGGCCAGCCAGCAAACATGCCCTTCAACGTCAGCTGCTGATGCCACCGTAGCGCCATCACCCCAGGGGGGCTCAGCGGTTTGGAAATTTTTTCACGTGTGTGTCTCAGATAGTGTTGGGCGAACACCTAGATGTTCGGGTTCGCGAACGTTCGCCGAACATCGCCACGATGTTCGGGTGTTCGCGCCGAACTCCGAACATAATGGAAGTCAATGGGGACCCGAACTTTCGTGCTTTGTAAAGCTTCCTTACATGCTACATACCCCAAATTAGCAGGGTATGTGCACCTTGGGAGTGGGTACAAGAGGGAAAAAAATATTTGAAAAAGAGCTTATAGTTTTTGAGAAAATTGATTGTAAAGTTTCAAAGGAAAAACTGTCTTTAAATGTGGAAAATGTCATGTTTCTTTGCACAGGTAACATGCTTTTTGTCGCCATGCAGTCATAAATGTAATACAGAGAAGAGGTTCCAGGAAAAGGGACCGGTAACGCTAACCCAGCAGCAGCAGCACACGTGATGGAACAGGAGCAGGCGCAGGAGGAGAAGGCCATGCTTTTTGAGACACAACAACCCAGGCCTTGCATGAGGACAAGAAGCGTGCGGATAGCATGCTTTTTACCGCCATGCAGTCATAAATGTAATAAAGATAAGAGGTTCAATAAACAGGGACCGGGCGTCAACGCTAACCCAGCAGCAGCAGACGTGATGGAACAGGAGGAGGCGCAGGAGGAGAAGGCCACGCTTTCAGGTGCAACTCAGGCCTTGCATGAGGACAAAAAAATGTGTGCGCAAAGCAATGCAATGAGTAGTTTTCAGGACACAATGGGCTATTCGGAGGAGCTATTCCCACCCCCACAATCTTCTACCTGTGAAAGGTCAATGGAACAGCCACAAATGTTGTGCCCGGATTCACAACCTTTTTCTGTGGAAAATGCACCTCGCACTGAAATGCAAGGCGAGGCCGAGGATGAACATGACATCAACAACTCAACATGACGCAAAATGGGGGCGGAACAGAAAGCTGCTTTCAATGTTTTGAAGGCCTTAATTGCCTCCGGTGGCCAGTTAGATGCATCATTCATCACACCCAAATCCCAGAGCAATGTGTGCAGGAATTTGAATCGCAGGAGGTGTACCGAGATCATCTGGACAAGTGACCAAGTGACTAAGTGACAAGTGACCAAGTGACAAGTGACAAAGTGAAAAGTGACAAAGTGACCAGTGACAAAGTGACAAAGTGACAAAATGACAAAGTGACAAAATGACAAAGTGACAAGTGACAAAGTGACAAGTGACAAGTGACAAAGTGACAAAATGACAAGTGACAAGTGACAAAGTGACAAAGTGACAAAGTGACCAGTGACAAAGTGACAACTGAGAGGTTGTTCTGGGGAGATCCACTGCACTCAGTCGCATATGAGGAGAGGTCTCGTCGGGACTGCTGATCCTCCTCAGCTTGCTCAAAGCCTTGAGGGTTCCTGAAGATCCTCTGCTTGGAGTTCGCCGGGGTTCAGCTTGGTGTCGGGGTCGGCGGCGTCCTCCTCACTCCAACGTGGCAGATCTGTTGAAGGAAAAAAAAACAAACTTTGTTAAAAGTCCAGTACCGCTTCTGAAGGACTCACCAAGAGATGCTAGTGCACCATCGCTCGCTGGGTGATGTCCCTCCCTACGCGCTGGAATTCTACGCTGCACATGCTAGCACGCTTTTGCGCAGTGCCGAGGCGCATTCCAGCAGCTAGCTAGCTTCCAAGCTTCTGTGGATCTGATTGGGCCACCATGTTGGATCTCTGCCAAGTCCTCCAAAATTTTGAGCAATCCACGTTGCTTGTGACTGAGCAGTGACAACTCTACAGTCAGCATTACAATACCACTGCTGTGTTTACTGAAGAAATCAATGTTGAAGATGGAAACCGCTGGCATGATGCAAGTGGGGGATTCTGAAGATGAAAACGATCAGCGTGATGATACCAACATCAGGCAACCTGCCTCAGGAAACGCTGGTCCCAGCTATGACAAAGAACAGGACGAGGAACAGCTGGAGTTGGAGCAGGAATTGGATGCCCCCACTGCCGAGGGACAGAGCGGTGCACGTTGGACTTCCACAATTTAGCGGGAATGGACAGCAGAAGAGGAAGAAAGTGATGCTGGTGACGAATATGGTGCATCACAACAATCACAACGCTCACAAGAACATGAAGACAGAGGAGTCTGGCAGGACTCTCTGGCACACATGGCTCAATTCATGCTAGACTGCATTGAACGCGGCCCGCGCATTATTCACTATTCATTATTATTCATTATTCTGGAATCTGGACAACACCAATTACTGGGTTTATACCCAGTTTATACAAACACAATGTTAAAAAACTGATTGAAGAAAGTGTCAGACAGGTCAAAAATGGAACAATTCCAGCAGGCCCTTGAGGATGGAGACTTTAGAGAGGAGATTGACATCCTCCTCCTTCTCTAGCCAGTTGTACGCCGACAGACTGACTTCAGCAAACCCAGGAGGACCAGGAGGGCAGCAAAGAACACAAGCTGCTGCTAGTGCCGAAAAGGGAATGGTATTGGCAGTGTCTTTGGAGTGGGAACATTTTCTGACACCCATGCAGCAGCCCACAGAACAGCAATCGGGCAGTTCCACGTCCTCCAACACCAATCGCCTGGAGAAGATGGTCAAGGTCCAGGACTACATGTCAGATGGCGTAGCTGTGTTGAACAATCCATCTGCAGACAGACGGTGAGTGTGACAGGCAGCACAGAAGGACCATGGCAACTCACTCATAGTACCACAGTTTGATAGTGCTGCCCAAAAAATTATATGGATCCGTGGACCCGGGCACTGCGGGCAGTACTGGGAAGTGGGAACGCAGATTTTAGTACCTAAACACACGATACAACATGTTTTCCGGGGTCGGACTCTGAGGCACATACAGATGGTCCCGATCATCATCCTCATCATACAACTCTTCTCCTGAGTCTGACCCACCCACCACCTCTGCCACCCCAACATCCCCAGACACAGACCCCTCATCGTCCTCAACATTAACTTGGGATGCTGGCCTGAGCCAGACCTCCTCCTCCACATCAGGCCCCATCATCTCCTCAATGGCAGCCCTCATTAATCGCTCTGGCGACGGACCGATGGACACAACGTTCTCCTCCGGGGAGGGCTGCTGCTGACCACTGGCTGCTGGGGTGGATGTTATAGCTTGCGTGGGGCGTTGGCTGTTGCTGTTGTTGGGAGTGCTGCTCACAGCGGAGGTCTCTGAGGAACTCATGGTGAGCTCATATAGTGGTTGGCGGTGAGTGGAGTATTACTGATCCCAGCAATATACACACTGACTGGCAGAGTACGCAATGCTATATAGTCTGGCTGAGCGGTGTACACAGAGTGGCAGTACACACAATGCTATATAGTCTGGCTGAGCGGTGTACACAGAGTGGCAGTACACACAATGCTATATAGTCTGGCTGAGCCGTGTACACAGAGTGGCAGTACACACAATGCTATATAGTGTGGCTGAGCGAGCGGTGTACTACTATTCCCAGCAGACACAGAACAGTAAACAGAATGCTATATGGTGTGGCTGAGCGAGGTACACAGAGTGGCAGTAAACAGAATGCTATATAGTGTGGCTGAGCGAGCGGTGTACTACTATTCCCAGCAGACACTGAACAGTAAACAGAATGCTATATAGTGTGGCTGAGCGAGGTACACAAAGTGGCAGTAAACAGAATGCTATATAGTGTGGCTGAGCGAGCGGTGTACTACTATTCCCAGCAGCGACACAATGACTGGGGGGACCCTGGCTAGCGTGGCTGGAGCGCGAACTACCCTGCCTGCCTACCCAAAGCTAAACCCACAGACAAATGGCGGAAATATGACGTGGTTCGGGTATTTATTTACCCGAACCACGTGACAGTTCGGCCAATCAGAGCGCGTTCGGGTCCGAACCACATGACCCGTTCGGCCAATCACAGCGCTAGCCAAACGTTCGGGGAACGTTCGGCCATGCGCTCTTAGTTCGGCCGTGTGGCCGAACGGTTTGGCCGAGCACCATCAGGTGTTCGGCCGAACTCGAACATCACCCGAACAGGGTGATGTTCTGCAGAACCCGAACAGTGGCAAACACTGTTCGCCCAACACTAGTCTCAGATCGAAGCAAAGCCATCTGTTGTCTCTGCCAGCAAAAATTGAGCCGTGGAAAGGCCAACACTCACGTAGGGACAAGTGCCTTATGAAGGCACCTGGAGAAAAGGCACAAACAGCTATGGCAAGAACACCTGAGGAAAAGCAGCACCCCTCAAAAGACAAGCCACCCTCCTTCTCCTCTTCCTCCTTCAGGTGCATCGTCTTCATCCACTTTCTCCCGTGCACCTTCACAGCCACCCTCCTCCACACCACCTCTTCCCTTCAGCGGTTCCTTCTCCTCTGCCCACAGCAGTACCCAGCTGTCCGTGAAGGAAGTATTTGAGCGTAAGAAGCAAATGTCTGCCAGTCACCCTCTTGCCCGGCGTCTGACAGCTGGAGTGGCGGAACTATTAGCTCGCCAGCTATTACCATACAAGCTGGTGGAGTCGGAGGCTTTCCATAAGTTTGTGGCCATTGGTACACCGCAGTGGAAGATACCAGGCCGCAATTATTTTTCACAAAAGGCCATACCCAAACTCTACCGTGCAGTTGAGAGGCAAGTGGTGTCATCTCTGGCACACAGCGTTGGGTCAAGGGTCCACCTGACCACGGATGCCTGGTCTGCCAAGCACGGGCAGGGCCACTACATTACATACACAGCCCATTGGGTCAACCTGGTGACCGATGGCAGCAAGCAGGGAGTACGTGGCTGCGCAGCGGACCGACTTGTCACACCTCCACGGCTTGCAGGCAGGCCTCCAGCCACCTCCTCTCCACCTGCTATCACTGCTTCGCTGTCGTCATCCTCCTCCTCCTCCTCCTTGGCTGGTGCCACGATCTCCTCTCCAGCTACACAGCCCCAGCACCCCAGGGCCTATGCTGCATGCCAGGTACGACGGTGTCACGCAGTGTTAGACATGTCTTGCCTGAAAGCGGAGAGTCACACTGGAGCAGCTCTCCTGGCTGCTCTTAACAAACAGGTGGAGCAATGGCTGACCCCGCACAAGCTTGAGATTGGCAACGTGGTGTGTGACAATGGCAGCAATCTCATTGCTGCGTTGAATTTGGGAAAGCTGACACACAAACCGTGTATGGCACATGTGCTGAATCTGGTCGTGCAAAGATTTGTGTCCAAGTACCCAGGCTTAGAGGACCTCCTGAAGCAGGCCAGGAAGTTGTGTGGGCATTTCAGGCACTCTTACAAGGCCATGGCATGCTTTGCGGACATTCCGTGTAGAAACAACTTTCCGGTGAGATGATTTGCGATAGCCCGACTCGCTGGAATTCCACCCTGCTGATGTTCTCTCGCCTGCTAGACCAGGAGAAAGCCGTCACCCAGTACCTGTATCATTGCAGTACAAGGACACAATCTGGGAGGATGGGGATGTTGTGGCCCAACAACTGGACACTGATGCGAAATGCATGCAGGGTCATGGAGCCCTTTGAGGAGGTGACCAAACTGGTGAGTCGCGATGAGGGCACCATCAGCGACTTGATCCCCTACGCCTACTTCCTGGAGCGTGCCATGCGTAGAGTGGTGGATACAGCTGTGGAGGAGCGTGAACAAGAAGAGTTACGGCAGCAGGAGTCGTGGGAGCCATTTACACACGAACCCGATGTTTCCACAACACCTGCGGCAGCACAGAGGGGGGAGGAGGAGGAGGAGGAGGAAGAAGAGGAGTTGTGTGGGGAAGGAGAGGAGTCAGACTCTGATGATGGTGACGATGAGGAAGGTGTTTCTGTGGAGGAGGAAGAGGCGGCGGAAGGAGAACAACCGCGGCAGCCATCACAGGGGGCTTCTGCTGCTCCACGTTCCCGTGGTATTGTTTGTGGCAGGGGGGAGGAAGAGGAGTTGCGTCCCGTCACTGAGGAAGAGCAAGAGGAGATGGAGAGTACGTCTGCATCCAGCTTTGTGCAGATGGCCTCTTTCATGTTGTCCAGCCAGTTGAGGGACCCCCGTATCAAAAACCTCAAGGCGAATGACCTGTACTGGGTGGCCACGCTACTAGACCCTCGGTACAGGCACAAAGTGGCGTACCTGTTACCAACTCAACAGAAGGCGGAAAGGATGCAGCACTTACAGAACAAGCTGTCGATGATGCTTTACAATGCGTTTAAGGGTGATGTGGCTGCACAACGCAATCAAGGTACCACTGGCAGTAACCCTCCTCCTCCCAAGTCCACGCAGGCAAGGACAGGACGCTCCAGCGATCTCAGGGTGATGTCAGACATGCGGACGTTCTTTAGTCCAACTCCTCACCATAGTCCTTCCGGATCCACCCTCCACCAACGCCTGGACCGCCAGGTAGCCCACTACCTGGCCTTGAGTGTGGATGTAGACACTGCGAAAAGCGACGATGAACCCTTGGACTACTGGTTGCGCAGGCTTGACCTGTGGCCAGAGCTGTCCCAATTTGCCATACAACTTCTCTCTTGCCCTGCCGCAAGCGTCCTGTCAGAAAGGACCTTCAGTGCAGCTGGAGGCATAGTCACTGAGAAGAGAAGTCGCCTAAGTCACGACAGTGTTCAGTACCTGACCTTTATCAAAATGAATGAGGAATGGATCACGGAGGGCTACTGCACGACCGAAGACTAAGTCAGTCCCCACACACAGCATCTCTGCCTGCAGGCCGCTTGACTGCCTTCTCCGCCACCACCAACAGGGTCCAGGACTCTAGGCGGATTCCTGAATTTTTAAGGCCGCTGCTAGCAGCGGCCGCTACACTAATTTTTCTGGTGCGTGTACATGCCTGGCTAATTTTTCTGGCTGCACTGCGGGTGGCTGCAACAAAAAAACAAAAGGCATGTACATGTGCCCATCCCCCTTCGTGATCATTACCTTGCCGCGGTGTTCGGGTCCCCATTGACTTCCATTATGGTCGGAGTTCGGCGCGAACACCCGAACATCGCGGCCATGTTCGGCGAACGTTCGCGAACCCGAACATCCAGGTGTTCGCCCAACACTACCGGTGATCTGCAGTATCACCGAGAATACAGATATATACCCGATTATTGATGATCTGCAGTATCACTGATAATCAGATATATCTCTAACCTCTGGACACCTGAGTGATAAGAGTGTTTGGTGCAACAGTAATACTTTGAGGAGAGCACCCGAGAGAAGGGTGTTAAACAGTGGGAGATATTGCTTGAGATCAGGTTCCTTCCACAGGTCTGAAGCTCCCCAAGGGGCGGAGCTAGGCTGAGATTGGGAAGGACAGAACGTGAGTGACACCAATGAGGAAGTGTCACTGACAGATCTGCGAACTATCTCTTAACAGGAGAGAGAGTACTCGAGGTCGGACAGGCCAGGTCGTTAACACACAGACAGATAAAGTACAGAGACAGTATACAGGGACAGAATCCTAAGACTAGCAGAGTTTGGCAACAGAGTATCAGAATGACTAAGGTACAGAATCAGAGATCAGAAGAATGGTCAGGAATACAGAAGGTCATAACAGATAATCAGCAATGCCTAGGCTTGAGTGTGAGCTCCTAGATTTTCAACACTCCTGGAACTAGACTAGACAATAATAATGATACAGATGGTACAGAATTCCTAGACTAAGGTGTGAGTTCCTTGGCCATCAACACCTTGGAAACTGGTCTAGATAATAACACAGATAATAACACAATTCCTAGGCTAAGGTGTGAGCTCCGTGATCATCAACACCTACGAAACTGTCTAATAAACACAGATACTGACAAGGTCTGAGTGCTACCACGTAGTGATCGCAACGCCAGACACCAGAGAAATGACCAGCACCCAGTATATATACACCAGCGCTCTCTAGCGCCTCCCCTAAGTGCTGGACCAATGGAAGTTGCTGAAATTGTCAGCTGACCGGCTTGGTCAGCTGACTCCCTTCTGACTGTCATAAAGGCCCTGCCTCTCTGCGCGCGCGCGTGTCCTCCTGAACCAGCGTAGACTATCAGTCCCAGCCACACCAGACATGTGTTGCAATGTTCCTGCTGTGTTGAATGCGGAATCCGACGCACCGCTGTCCGTGCGTGCGGTGTTTTCTCCGCACTCAGCATTACTGACAAGAGTAGGCCTATGCGTGCTACCTGCCTCACCCACCACTGTATAGCATTGTGCTCTGTGTCGCTGCTGGGAATAGTAGTACACCGCTCACCCACCACTGTATAGCATTGTGCTGGAACCTCTTATCTGTATTACATTTATGACTGCATGGCGACAAAAAGCATGTTACCTGTGCAAAGAAAAATGACATTTTCCGCATTTAAAAGACATTTTTTCCTTTGAAACTTTACAATCAATTTTCTCAAAAACTATAAGCTCTTTTTCAAATATTTTTTTTCCTCTTGTACCTACTCCCAAGGTGCACATACCCTGCAAATTTGGGGTATGTAGCATGTAAGGAAGCTTTACAAAGCACAAAAGTTCGGGTCCCCATTGACTTCCATTATGGTCGGAGTTCGGCACGAACACCCGAACATCGCGGCCATGTTCGGCGAACGTTCGCGAACCCGAACATCCAGGTGTTCGCCCAACACTACCGGTGATCTGCAGTATCACCGAGAATACAGATATATACCCGATTATTGATGATCTGCAGTATCACCGATAATCAGATATATCTCTAACCTCTGGACACCTGAGTGATAAGAGTGTTTGGTGCAACAGTAATACTTTGAGGAGAGCACCCGAGAGAAGGGTGTTAAACAGTGGGAGATATTGCTTGAGATCAGGTTCCTTCCACAGGTCTGAAGCTCCCCAAGGGGCGGAGCTAGGCTGAGATTGGGAAGGACAGAACGTGAGTGACACCAATGAGGAAGTGTCACTGACAGATCTGCGAACTATCTCTTAACAGGAGAGAGAGTACTCGAGGTCGGACAGGCCAGGTCGTTAACACACAGACAGATAAAGTACAGAGACAGTATACAGGGACAGAATCCTAAGACTAGCAGAGTTTGGCAACAGAGTATCAGAATGACTAAGGTACAGAATCAGAGATCAGAAGAATGGTCAGGAATACAGAAGGTCATAACAGATAATCAGCAATGCCTAGGCTTGAGTGTGAGCTCCTAGATTTTTAACACTCCTGGAACTAGACTAGACAATAATAATGATACAGATGGTACAGAATTCCTAGACTAAGGTGTGAGTTCCTTGGCCATCAACACCTTGGAAACTGGTCTAGATAATAACACAGATAATAACACAATTCCTAGGCTAAGGTGTGAGCTCCGTGATCATCAACACCTACGAAACTGTCTAATAAACACAGATACTGACAAGGTCTGAGTGCTACCACGTAGTGATCGCAACGCCAGACACCAGAGAAATGACCAGCACCCAGTATATATACACCAGCGCTCTCTAGCGCCTCCCCTAAGTGCTGGACCAATGGAAGTTGCTGAAATTGTCAGCTGACCGGCTTGGTCAGCTGACTCCCTTCTGACTGTCATAAAGGCCCTGCCTCTCTGCGCGCGTGCGTGTCCTCCTGAACCAGCGTAGACTATCAGTCCCAGCCACACCAGACATGTGTTGCAATGTTCCTGCTGTGTTGAATGCGGAATCCGACGCACCGCTGTCCGTGCGTGCGGCGTTTTCTCCGCACTCAGCATTACTGACAAGAGTAGGCCTATGCGTGCTACCTGCCGCGTCGGAAGCGGAATCCGCCGCCCTGTTGTCTGGGCATGCGGCGGTTTCTCCGCGCTCCGACTGCGCGCTAGCTGCCATGTTGAACGCGGAATCAGCCGCCTTACTTTGCGTACTAGCGGCGGCTTTTCCGCGTTTCCTCACAGTACCCCCCCCCCCTCCTGAGGAGTGGACTCCGGACAACTCCTACCCGGTTTCTCAGGATATCGAGTGTGGAATTCCCTTCTTAATTTGTCCGCATCCATGCGACACTCAGGTACCCATGTTCTCTCCTCCAAACCATACCCCTTCCAGTGCACTAGATACTGTAGTGAGTTCTGCGCTACCCGTGAGTCTAAAATCTTTTCTACTTCATACTCAGGTTGGTCATCTACCATCACAGGAGGAGGAGGAGTGGCACCCACATGGACTGCTGGCTTAAGCAGGGACACATGAAAAGATCTTACACCACGCATGCTGGCAGGAAGATCAATGGCATAAGTAACATTGTTGATCTTCCTGGTCACAGAAAAAGAGCCCACAAACCTGGGACCTAGCTCGGGCGAGGGTTGTTTCAGGGTTAAATGACGTGTGGACACCCAGACCAGGTCTCCTGGTCGGAACTTCCACTCTAAGGATCGTTTCTTGTCAGCTTGACCTTTCTGACTTTGAAAAGCCTTTTCCAAATTACTTTTCACGATTCCCCAAATGGCTTTGAACGATTTTTGCCAAGCCTCCAGAGCTGGAAACGGAGTAGAGGCTACTGGCAATGGGGAAAACTTGAGCAACTTTCCGGTTACCACTTGAAACGGAGAGAACCCAGAGGAAGAGCTTTTCAAATTATTGTGTGCAAATTCTGCATACGGCAAGAACTTGACCCAATCACTTTGTGCTTCTGCAACATAACACCTCAAGAACTGTTCCAATGATTGATTAACCCTTTCCGTCTGACCATTGGTCTGTGGGTGGTAGCCCGACGAAAATGACAGTTCCATGCCCATTTGATGGCAAAATGCCCTCCAAAATCTAGAAACAAATTGGACTCCCCGATCTGACACTATGTTTTCCGGAATGCCATGAAGTCGGAAAACGTGGATGATGAAAAGATCGGCCAACTCCTGGGCCGAGGGGAGTCCTTTCAAGGGCACAAAATGGGCCATTTTACTGAAACGGTCGACTACCACCCAAATGACCGACATGCATTCAGACTTAGGAAGCTCGCCTACAAAATCCATGGACAAATGGGTCCATGGTTCACTCGGGGTGGGCAAAGGCTGCAACGTTCCCACAGGTGCCAGACGGGAGGGTTTGCTTTTTGCACATACTGCACACTCTCTAACATACTCCTTGCAGTCCGTTGCCAGAGAAGGCCACCAAGCGCATCTAGCAACCAAGTCTTGCATTCTGAAGGCCCCTGGGTGCCCGGCATTTTTGTGCGAGTGGAACATCTGCAAAATCTGGAGACGAAATGGTAGTGGCACAGACATAACCCCCTCAGGCTTTCCCTCAGGGATATCCTGCTGAAAGGGACCCAAAGTCTCCGTCCAGTCTCTCCAAGTCTCTGTGGCTCCCAGCACCACTCTCTGTGGAACAATGGTTTCTGATTCTGAGGGCTGTGCTGTCTCCGGCTCAAAACATCTGGACAAAGCATCTGCCTTAATGTTTTTACTACCCGGAGAGTACGTAATTATAAATCTAAATCTCGAGAAAAACAGTGACCACCGAGCCTGACGGGGACTCAATCTCTTAGCCCCCTCAATGTATTCCAAATTTTTGTGATCAGTGTAAACTGTAATAGTATGTTCTGCTCCTTCTAGCCAATGACGCCATTCTTCAAAGGCCAACTTAATGGCTAGAAGCTCCCTGTTACCTATATCGTAGTTTTTCTCTGCTGGTGAAAACCTCCGAGAGAAATAGGCACACGGGTGTAATCTTCCCTGCAGCCCAGAGCGTTGAGACAGCACAGCCCCTACCCCAACTTCTGAAGCGTCAACCTCTACAATGAATGGATAAGAGGTGTCTACGTGTCTCAATATGGGTGCAGAGCAAAACAATTCTTTCAAAGTGGAGAAAGCAGCCAGAGCTTCGGAGGACCAGTGGTTGGTATCTGCCCCTTTCTTTGTGAGACTGGTGAGGGGTGCTATGGCTGTGGAGTACCCCTTTATGAACCTTCTATAGTAATTCGCAAACCCTAAAAATCTCTGAAGAGATTTGAGTCCTACTGGTTGGGGCCATTCCAGGACAGCAGAGACTTTGGCGGGATCCATAGAAAGGCCCGATGTGGAAATTATGTATCCCAAAAAAGCGACAGATGTCACCTCGAAAATGCATTTCTCCAACTTAGCATAAAGCCTGTTTTGTCTAAGCTTCTGTAGCACGAATTTGACATGAGCCCTGTGCTCAGAGAGGTTGTCTGAGAAGATCAGTATATCGTCCAGGTATATTAGGACAAATTTACCCAACACCTCTCTGAAAACTTCATTAATGTGTTCTTGGAAGACGGCCGGGGCGTTACACAACCCGAAGGGCATCACCAGGTACTTGTAATGCCCGTCAGGTGTGTTAAAGGCCGTCTTCCATTCATCGCCCTCTCTGATCCGCACCAGATTGTATGCACCCCGCAAATCAAACTTCGAGAAAATCTTGGCATTGGTGACCTGAGTGAATAAATCGTCTATCAAAGGTAATGGATAGCGATTTTTAACAGTGATTTTATTCAGTCCCCGGTAATCAATGCATGGCCGAAGACATGCCTTCAGACTTAGGAAGCTCGCCTACAAAATCCATGGACAAATGGGTCCATAGTTCACTCGGGGTGGGCAAAGGCTGCAACGTTCCCACAGGTGCCAGACGGGAGGGCTTGCTTTTTGCACATACTGCACACCCTCTAACATACTCCTTGCAGTCCGTTGCCAGAGAAGGCCACCAAGCGCATCTAGCAACCAAGTCTTGCATTCTGGAGGCCCCTGGGTGCCCGGCATTTTTGTGCGAGTGGAACATCTGCAAAATCTGGAGACGAAATGGTAGTGGCACAAATATAACCCCCTCAGGCTTTCCCTCAGGGATATCCTGCTGAAAGGGACCCAAAGTCTCCGTCCAGTCTCTCCAAGTCTCTGTGGCTCCCAGCACCACTCTCTGTGGAACAATGGTTTCTGGTTCTGAGGGCTGTGCTGTCTCCGGCTCAAAACATCTGGACAAAGCATCCGCCTTAATGTTTTTACTACCCGGAGTGTACGTAATTATAAATCTAAATCTCGAGAAAACAGTGACCACCGAGCCTGACGGGGACTCAATCTCTTAGCCCCCTCAATGTATTCCAAATTTTTGTGATCAGTGTAAACTGTAATAGTATGTTCTGCTCCTTCTAGCCAATGACGCCATTCTTCAAAGGCCAACTTAATGGCTAGAAGCTCCCTGTTACCTATATCGTAGTTTTTCTCTGCTGGTGAAAACCTCCGAGAGAAATAGGCACACGGGTGTAATCTTCCCTGCAGCCCAGAGCGTTGAGACAGCACAGCCCCTACCCCAACTTCTGAGGCGTCAACCTCTACAATGAATGGATAAGAGGTGTCTACGTGTCTCAATATGGGTGCAGAGCAAAACAATTCTTTCAAAGTGGAGAAAGCAGCCAGAGCTTCGGAGGACCAGTGGTTGGTATCTGCCCCTTTCTTTGTGAGACTGGTGAGGGGTGCTATGACTGTGGAGTACCCCTTTATGAACCTTCTATAGTAATTCGCAAACCCTAAAAATCTCTGAAGAGATTTGAGTCCTACTGGTTGGGGCCATTCCAGGACAGCAGAGACTTTGGCGGGATCCATAGAAAGGCCCGATGTGGAAATTATGTATCCCAAAAAAGCGACAGATGTCACCTCGAAAATGCATTTCTCCAACTTAGCATAAAGCCTGTTTTGTCTAAGCTTCTGCAGCACGAATTTGACATGAGCCCTGTGCTCAGAGAGGTTGTCTGAGAAGATCAGTATATCGTCCAGGTATATTAGGACAAATTTACCCAACACCTCTCTGAAAACTTCATTAATGAGTTCTTGGAAGACGGCCGGGGCGTTACACAACCCGAAGGGCATCACCAGGTACTCGTAATGCCCGTCAGGTGTGTTAAAGGCCGTCTTCCATTCATCGCCCTCTCTGATCCGCACCAGATTGTATACACCCCGCAAATCCAACTTCGAGAAAATCTTGGCATTGGTGACCTGAGTGAATAAATCGTCTATCAAAGGTAATGGATAGCGATTTTTAACAGTGATTTTATTCAGTCCCCGGTAATCAATGCATGGCCGAAGGCCTCCGTCTTTTTTTTTTTTTCACAAAAAAGAAACCTGCTCCAGGTGACCGGGACGGACGAATAAATCCTTTAGCTAAGTTCTCACGGATGTATTCTTGCATGGCCACCTTTTCTGGCCCAGACAAATTGTAGAGATGGCCTCTAGGGGGCATACAACCTGATTGGAGATCAATCGGGCAATCGAAAGGGCAATGTGGAGGTAGTTTATCGGCAGCCTTGGGACAAAATAGGTCCGAAAACTCAACATATTGTTCCGGAACACCCTCCACATGAATCCTGGTCTGGCCTAAGGTCACCACCACTAAGCAATGACGAAAACAGTGGGCTGACGAGCTCGTTAGCTGACCGGTAGCCCTATTTATCTGAGGGGAGTGAAGGTGTAACCACGGCATACCAAGGATGATTGTGGAGGTTGTCATGCGCAATACAAAAAACTGCAACTTCTCTCTATGCAGCACCCCTATAGTGACCTCCACCTCTGGTGTCTGGGACAGCGGATGGTTACGCTGTAGGGGGGAATCATCCACTGCCGTAACCTGAAGGGGTGGTTTAACCGGAGTGAGCGGAACACCTAATTTCATAGCAAATTCGTAGTCCATAAAATTAGCCGCTGAGCCTGAATCAATGAAGGCCTCAGAGACTTCAGATTTATCTTCCCATTTAATCATACAAGGGAGAAGTAATCGCTTATCCTCTAGGGGTAAGAGCTGTACGCCTAGGGTATTACCCCCAACTACTCCTAGGCAGTGGCGTTTCCCGACTTCATAGGGCAATTTCATACTCTATGACCCCCCTCTGCACAATAAAGACACAACTGCTCAGACATCCTGCGTCTCCGCTCCACTTGGGACAGTTTTGACCGACCAATCTGCATTGGCTCTAGAGGAGGTGAAACTGGAGGAGGTGGAGTCACCGGAGGCGCAGTGTAGGACATCATTTTAACATTGTTTCTACCCCGGGTCTGCTTTTGATAACGTAATCTGCGATCAATCCTGATTGCCGATGAAATGGCCTCATCGACGGTTTTAGGTTCAGGCTGACTTAACATAAGATCGGAGACCTCATCTGATAATCCTGATAAGAAACAGTCTAAAAGAGCAAAGGTGTCCCACCTGGCTGAAACTGACCACCTCCTAAATTCGGCAGCATACTCCTCGACTGGACTCTTGCCTTGACGCAACAACTTGAGCTTCCGCTCAGAAGTCGAGGCAATGTCTGGATCGTCATAAATTACTGCCATAGCCTTAAAAAATGTGTCTACGGAGGTTAAGGCTAAATATCCAGCGGGTAAACTGTATGCCCAGGTCTGGGAGTCACCCGATAACAAAGTCTTAATAAACGTGACCCTTTAGGTCATGGTTCCTGAAGATCTAGATCTCAACTCAAAATATGACAACACTCTACTCCTAAAATTTCGGAAGTCAGATCTGTGACCAGAAAATTTTTCAGGTACAGGCATACGTATGTCTGTGCTAGGAGGAGATCGCACCTCGTCCACTGCCGTCTGGAGGGTACGTAAAGAACCGGACAAAGCGTCAATTATAGCTTTGTGGTTACCCAGCACTTGATTGATGGAGTCCACCGAAGTGGTAAGTGCGCCCAGACGGTCAGTGTGTGCATCCATTTGCATTTTTTGGTCTGGCGTTCTGTAACGATCGGTGTAACACAGAGAGGGTCTGATTACCGGTGATCTGCAGTATCACCGAGAATACAGATATATACCCGATTATTGATGATCTGCAGTATCACCGATAATCAGATATATCTCTAACCTCTGGACACCTGAGTGATAAGAGTGTTTGGTGCAACAGTAATACTTTGAGGAGAGCACCCGAGAGAAGGGTGTTAAACAGTGGGAGATATTGCTTGAGATCAGGTTCCTTCCACAGGTCTGAAGCTCCCCAAGGGGCGGAGCTAGGCTGAGAGTGGGAAGGACAGAACGTGAGTGACACCAATGAGGAAGTGTCACTGACAGATCTGCGAACTATCTCTTAACAGGAGAGTTCTCGAGGTCGGACAGGCCAGGTCGTTAACACACGGACAGATAAAGTACAGAGACAGTATACAGGGACAGAATCCTAAGACTAGCAGAGTTTGGCAACGGAGTATCAGAATGACTAAGGTACAGAATCAGAGATCAGAAGAATGGTCAGGAAAGCAGAAGGTCATAACAGATAATCAACAATGCCTAGGCTTGAGTGTGAGCTCCTAGATTCTCAACACTCCTGGAACTAGACTAGACAATAATAATGATACAGATGGTACAGAATTCCTAGACTAAGGTGTGAGTTCCTTGGCCATCAACACCTTGGAAACTGGTCTAGATAATAACACAGATAATAACACAATTCCTAGGCTAAGGTGTTAGCTCCGTGATCATCAACACCTACGAAACTGTCTAATAAACACAGATACTGACAAGGTCTGAGTGCTACCACGTAGTGATCGCAACGCCAGACACCAGAGAAATGACCAGCACCCAGTATATATACACCAGTGCTCTCTAGCGCCTCCCCTAAGTGCTGGACCAATGGAAGTTGCTGAAATTGTCAGCTGACCGGCTTGGTCAGCTGACTCCCTTCTGACTGTCATAAAGGCCCTGCCTCTCTGCGCGCGTCCTCCTGAACCAGTGTGAACTATCAGTCCCAGCCACACCAGACATGTGTTGCAATGTTCCTGCTGTGTTGAATGCGGAATCCGCCGCACCGCTGTCCGTGCGTGCAGCGTTTTCTCCGCATTCAGCATTACTGACAAGAGTAGGCCTATGCGTGCTACCTGCCGGTTCGGACGCGGAATCTGCCACCCTGTTGTCTGGGCATGCGGCGGTTTCTCCGTGCTCCGACTGCGCGCTAGCTGCCATGTTGAATGCAGAATCAGCCGCCTTACTTTACGTACTAGCGGCGGCTTTTCCGCGTTTCTTCACAGGCAGAAGTCTGTGACAGCTGGGCAGCGGCAGAAGTCTGTGACGGCTGGGCAGCGGCAGAAGTCTGTGACGGCTGGGCAGCGGCAGAAGTCTGTGACGGCTGGGCAGCGGCAGAAGTCTGTGACGGCTGGGCAGCGGCAGAAGTCTGTGACGGCTGGGCAGCGGCAGAAGTCTGTGACGGCTGGGCAGCGGCAGAAGTCTGTGACGGCTGGGCAGCGGCATAAAACTGTGACGGCTGGGCAGCGGCAGAAGTCTTTAGGAACAGGTAACCAGCAGAGGACCCCGAGACTGGCTGGACCTGGAGCTTAATATCAGGAGGCTGGAAAGTCAGGATGGCAGGAGGCTGAAAAGTGTCAGGCAAAGCTCCAAGCTGGACAATGGACTGGAGATTAGCAAGCTGGTAAGATGCAGGGGACTGGTTGGCATCAGGCAAGGCAGCAGACTGGTTGGCAACAGGCAAGGCAGCAGACGGGTTGTCAACAGGCAAGGCAGCAGACGGGTTGGCAACAGGCAAGGCAGCAGACGGGTTGGCAACAGGCAAGGCAGCAGACGGGTTGGCATCAGGCAAGGCAGCAGACGGGTTGGCATTATGGTCGGAATGCCAATTTCTGATTCCGCGGTAAATCCGCATTCCGCCATTGCCAATTACCGATTCCGCTTTCCGCTACCAATTTCCGCATTCCAATGCGGAACTTCCGCCGGAAATTGCGGAAATTCCGCCCGACTTTAACATCGATTTTCTCAAAAACTATAAGGTCTTTTTGAAAACTTTTTTTGTATCTTGTTCAGAAGATTCTGTTTAATAAACCCTGTGAATTTGGTGTTTCTAGCACTTAAGAGGGCTTTGCTATTAACCGCTAAAGTCGGCGGATTTTTACTGTAATGTAAAATGCAGAAAATAGGCAGATGCAGATTTTCTGCATTTTACCTCATAGTAAAAATCCGCTGACTTTAGCGGTTAATAGCAAAGCCCCCTTAAGCCCTAGAAACACCAAACTTTTTATTAAACTGAATCTTGTGAACAAGATGCAAAAAAAAGTTTTCAAAAAGACCTTATAGTTTTTGAGAAAATCGATGTTAAAGTCGGGTGGAATTTCCGCGATTTCCGGCGGAAATTTCCGCGATTTCCGGCGGAAATCCGCCTACTGCACTTGCATTACCGATTTCCGCATTCTGATGCGGAAATGCAATTTCCGATCGGAATTTCGGAAATTGCATTTCCGTGGAATCCGAATGAGCATCCCTAGTTGGCATCAGGCAAGGTAGGCAAAGCGACAGACTGGTTGGCATCAGGCAAGGTAACAGACGGGTAGGCAACAGACAGAATGGCATCAGGCAGGGCAACTGGCTGGGCTTTTGGTAAAACACTTAGTTGGGCCGCTAGTAGAGATGGGCCGAACGGTTCCAGGCGAACTTCGGGTGGTTCGCCTTCGCCGGCGAAGGTGAACTTTCCCGGAAGTTCGATTCGCCCCATAATGCTCTATGAGGGTCAACTTTGACCCTCTGCAACACAGTCAGCAGGCGCATTGTAGGTAGCCAATCCGGCTATACTAAGCCCTGGAGCCCCCCCCCCCCCCCTTATATAAGGCAGGCTCCGGCGGCCATTAGCTTCACTCGTGTGCCTGCTAGAGACAGACTAGGGACAGATGCTGCAGACTTGTTCTCTTATGGACAGATTAGTCAGGCTCTTGCCTTCTTAGCTTGCTCCTAGCTGAATCTTATTGCTATAATAGCGCCCCAGAACAGCTCTTTTCAGAGCTCATCCTGCTCGTGTGATCATTTTTTTTTTCTGTGTTTGAAACTGACACTTGTGTTTTTTAGACAGCATTGCTTATTCATACTGTATGTCCCACTGCCTGCAGCAGCAGCAGCAGCACATTCAGTGACTACCTGTGTGTGTGAGACACTTGTGTTGCTTAGACAGCATTGCTAATTCATAATGTGTGTGTCCCACTGCCAGCAGCCCACCAGCATTCAGCAGCACATTCAGTGACTACCTGTGTATGTGAAAGGGAGCTGCACATTGTACTACCCACCCAGTACTGCATTTACCTACTACTACTACCTGTTGTGTTTAGTTAACCCACCTCATCACTGCATACACCTACGTTTGTGTTGAGTGAATCCACCTCGCTGCACATAACTACCTTTTGTGTTGAGTGAACTTGCCTCACTGCATATAACGACCTTTTAAGTTGAGTGAACTCACCTCACTGCATATCTACCTTTTCTGTTGAGTGAACTCACCTCACTGCATATATAACTACCTTTGTGTTTAGTGAACTCAGCTGACTGCATCTAACTACCTGTTGTGTTCAGTGAACTCACCTCACTGCATATATAACTACCTTTGGGTTGAGTGAACTCACCTCACTGCACATAGCTACCTTTTGTGTTCAGTGAACTCACCTCACTGCATATATAACTACCTTTGGGTTGAGTGAACTCACCTCACTGCATATCTACCTTTTCTGTTGAGTGAACTCACCTCACTGCATACATAACTACCTTTGTGTTGAGTGAACTCAGCTGACTGCATCTAACTACCTGTTGTGTTCAGTGAACTCACCTCACTGCATATATAACTACCTTTGGGTTGAGTGAACTCACCTCACTGCATATCTACCTTTTCTGTTGAGTGAACTCACCTCACTGCATACATAACTACCTTTGTGTTGAGTGAACTCAGCTGACTGCATCTAACTACCTGTTGTGTTCAGTGAACTCACCTCACTGCATATAGCTACCTTTTGCATTCAGTGAACTCACCTCACTGCATATCTACCTTTTCTGTTGAGTGAACTCACCTCACTGCATATACCTAGCTTCCCCCCGAGATGGACAAAATGGACAAACCAGGTAGAGGAAGAGGTAGAGGCAGACCCAGAGGAAGGCCACCTGGCACTGGCAGGTCTTGCGAGGTGGTGTTGCTGTGATTTCGTGCGGACCTGGCCCAAAGTACAGTGCTCAGAAGAAGGCACGTGCCATCACTTCCCAAAATCGTGAGGAGGTGCTTGAGTATTTAACACAGAAGACCTCATCTCCCGCAGCCAGTGCCACCAGCGCTAGTACAAGCACCACATCCGCTGCATTTGACACGTCGCAGGAGTTATTTGATGGTGGTGGTGGTGATGAAATCACTGATTCACAGCCACTATTGCAACAACAAAAAGAAGGTGCAGGTACACCACCTCATACGTCTGAGTTAGGTGGCGATAGTATGGGCGTAATGTGTGAGGAGGGGCATGATGAACCACCTGAAGTTGGTGCAGTTGTGGAGTTGTCTGAGCAAAGTGAACCTGGGCAGGAGGATTATGATGACGATTATACGGATGTCACGTATGTTCCCAATAGAGGAGATGACCAGGGGGACAGTTCAGAGGGGGAACCAGAGAGGAGTAGGAGGAGACGACTCCATGATAGAAGCAGAGGGAGCTCGTCCTCAGAAACAGCTGGGGGCAGTGTCCGGCGCCATGTATCGCCAGCTATGGCCAGCCAGCCAACATGCCCTTCAAGGTCAGCTGTTGATGCCACCGTAGTGCCATCACCCCAGGGGGGCTCAGCGGTTTGGAAATATTTTACGGTGTGTGCCTCAGATAGGAGCAAAGCCATCTGCTCTCTCTGCCTCCAAAAATTGAGCCGTGGAAAGGCCAACACTCACGTAGGGACAAGTGCCTTACGAAGGCACCTGGAGAAAAGGCACAAACAGCTATGGGAAGAACACCTGAGGAAAAGCAGCACCCCTCAAAAGACAAGCCACCCTCCTTCTCCTCTTCCTCCTTCAGGTGCATCGTCTTCATCCGCTTTCTCCCTTGAACCTTCACAGCCACCCTCCTTCACACCGCCTCTGCCCTTGAGCGGTTCCTGCTCCTCTGCCCACAGCAGTAGCCAGGTGTCCGTGAAGGAAGTCTTTGAGCGGAAGAAGCCAATTTCGGCCAGTCACCCTCTTGCCCGGCGTCTGACAGCTGGTGTGGCGGAACTATTAGCTCGCCAACTATTACCATACAAGCTGGTGGAGTCAGAGACTTTCTGTAAATTTGTGGCCATCGGGACACCGCAGTGGAAGATACCAGGCCACACTTATTTTTCACGAAAGGCCATACCCAAACTGTACCGTGCAGTTGAGAGGCAAGTGGTGTCATCTATTGCAAGGAGCGTTGGGTCAAGTGCCCACCTGACCACGGATGCCTGGTCTGCCAAGCATGGGCAGGGCCGCTACATTACGTACACAGCCCATTGGGTCAACCTGGTGACCGATGGCAGCAAGCAGGGAGTACGTGGCTGCGCAGCGGACTGACTTGTCACACCTCCACGGCTTGCAGGCAGGCCTCCAGCCACCTCCTCTCCGCCTGCTACCACCTCTTCACTGTCGTCATCCTCCTCCTCCTCCTTGGCTGGTGCCGCGATCTCCTCTCCAGCTACACAGCCCCAGCACCCCAGGGCCTATGCTGCATGCCAGGTACGACAGTGTCACGCAGTTAGACATGTCTTGCCTGAAAGCGGAGAGTCACACTGGAGCAGCCATCCTGGCTGCTCTTAACAAACAGGTGGAGCAATGGCTGACCCCGCACAAGCTTGAGATCGGCAACGTGGTGTGTGACAACGGCAGCAATCTCATTTCCGCTTTGAATTTAGGAAAGCTGACACATGTACCTTGCATGGCACATGTGCTGAATCTGGTCGTGCAAAGAATTGTCTCAAAGTACCCAGGCTTAGAGGACGTCCTGAAGCAGACCAGGAAGTTGTGTGGGCATTTCAGGCGGTCTTATACGGCCATGGCACGCTTTGCGGACATTCAGCGGAAAAACAACTTGCTGGTGAGACGCTTGATATGCGATAGCCCAACTCGCTGGAATTCCACCCTGCTCATGTTCTCTCGCCTGCTAGACCAGGAGAAAGCCGTCACCCAGTACCTGTACAACTACAGTAGAAGGACACAATCTGGGAAGATGTTGATGTTGTGGCCCAACAGCTGGACACTGATGCGAAATGCATGCAGGACCATGCGGCCGTTTGAGGAGGTGACCAACCTGGTGAGTCGCGCTGAAGGCACTATCAGCGACTTGATTCCCTACGCTTACTTCCTGGAGTGTGCCGTGCATAGAGTGGTGGATGAAGCTGTGGAGGAGCGGGAACAGGAACAGCTACGGCAGGAGGATTCGTGGGAGCGATTTACATCCGAACCACATGTTTCCTCGACACCTGCGGCACCACAGAGGGGGGAGGAGGAGGAAGAAAAGGAGTCGTGTGGGGAAGGAGAGGAGTCAGACTCGGATGACGATTATGAGGAAGGTGTTTCTGTGGAGGAGGAAGAGGCGGCGACGGCGGCAGCCATCACAGGGGGCTTCTGCTGCTCCACGTTCCCGTGGTATTGTTCGTGGCTGGGGGGAGGAAGAGGAGTTGCGTGACGTCACTGCGGAAGAGCAAGAGGAGATGGAGCGTACGTCTGGATCCGACTTTGTGCAGATGGCCTCTTTCATGTTGTCCAGCCTGTTGAGGGACCCCCGTATCAAAAAACTCAAGGGGAATGACCTATACTGGGTGGCCACGCTACTAGACCCTCGGTACAGGCACAAAGTGGCAGACCTGTTACCAACTCAACACAAGGCGGAAAGGATGCAGCACTTGCAGAACAAGCTGTCAATGATGCTTTACAATGCATTTAAGGGTGATGTGACAGTACAACACAATAAAGGTACCACGGGCAGTAATCCTCCTCCTCCTCACCAGTCCACGCAGCCAAGGACAGGACGCTCCAGCGATGTCGGGGTGATGTCGGACATGCAGACATTCTTTAGTCCAACGCCTCGCAGTAGCCCTTCGGGATCCACCCTCCACCAACGCCTGGACCGGCAGGTAGCCGACTACCTGGCCTTAAGTGTGGATGTACACACTGCGACTGCGAGCAGCGACGATGAACCCTTGCTCTACTGGTTGCGCATGCTTGACCTGTGGCCAGAGCTGTCCCAATTTGCCATACAACTTCTCTCTTGCCCTGCCGCAAGCGTCCTGTCAGAAAGGACCTTCAGTGCAGCTGGAGGCATTGTCACTGACAAGAGAAGTCGCCTAAGTCATGACAGTGTTCAGTACCTGACCAGGTCCTTTATCAAAATGAATGAGGCATGGATCCCTGAGGGCTATTGCACGACCGAAGACTAAGTCAGTCCCCACACACAGCATCTCTGCCTGCAGGCCGCTTGACTGCCTTCTCCGCCACCACCACCAGGGTCCAGGACTCTAGGCGGATTCCAGAATTTTTAAGGTCGCTGCTAGCAACGGCCGCTATACTAGTTTTTCTGGGGCATGCACATGCCTGCCTAATTTTTCTGGCTGAACTGCAGGCGGCTGCAACAAAAAAAAAAAGGCATGTACATGTGCCCATCCCCCTTCGTGATCATTACCTTGCCGTGGTGAAGGGGCTTGCGTATCACAATGAAGCAATGACCGCCGGCTATATGAGTGTCTCGGATGGGGGGGGCACACCAAAGATAATAAGGTCGTTATTTCATTGTGGTCAGACCAAATTTGATCAGCTGGACAGTCACTGTTCTGTCATTCAGCTACATCAGCCGGGTGACCATATGGGCTGAAAAGCCACCATCACCTGCACTCTCGTCATGGTGCGCACCAGTCCAGCACGACCGTCACTACACAAACAGCTGTTTGCAGTCACTGCATACCTTTCACTGCATCTGTGACTGCACTTTATACCTGGCAGTCAGTGCATAACTTGCACTTGAATGGATGGCAGACTTGCCCTCCATAACGGATTCCCGTTAAAGGATTTAAAGTTGATTCATTACAATTAGGGCCTCAAAAGGTCCTCCTGAGTCCTGTATTGTTATTTTTGGTCACTACCTCGAGGCGGGCATGCCTGCCTGCTGCCCTCCTTGCCTGGATGTGTGGTGGGAGCCATTTGTTAGGCTCCAACTCCGGACTAGAATCACACCAGGAAGGGTTCCCCCGCCATTAGCCATGGTCAGTGGTCACGATGGCAGACTTGACCTCCATAACAGATTCTCGCTGGATACCAACCTGGTGAATCGCAGTGAAGGCACCATCAGACTTGCCCTCCATAACGGATTCCCGTTAAAGGATTTAAAATTGATTCATTACAATTAGGGCCTCAAAAGTCCTCCTGAGTCCAGTATTGTTATTTTTGGTCACTACCTCGTGGCCGGCGTGCATGCCTGCCTGCTGCCCTCCTTGCCTGGATGTGTGGTGGTAGCCGTTGCTCAGGCTTCAACTCCGGAACGCAATACAACCATCTACAGTTTCAAACAATTTAAAAATACAACCATCTACATTTTAAAACAATTTAACAATACAACCATCTACATTTTAAAACAATTGGAAAATACAACCATCTACAGTTTCAAACAATTTAAAACAATGGCAAAAAACTTGCCCTCCGTAAAACATTCTTGGCAAATGCTTTCAACTTGGTTTGTCTTCCGCTGGGTCAAGGGTCCATCTGACCACAGATGCCTTGTCTGCAAAGCACGGTCAGGGCAGCTACAGCATGGGTCTCAGCAGGCTCCCACTACGGGCCGGAATCCAACCTTCATTCCCCGCCCATTTCCTGTGGTGACAATGGCAGACTTGCCCTGATGCCCTCCATAACGGATTCCCGTTAAAAGATTTAAAGTTGATTCATTACAATTAGGGCCTCAAAAGGTCCTTTCTGAGTCCTGTATTGTTATTTTTGGCCACTACCTCGGGGCGGGCGTGCATGCCTGCCTGCTGCCCTCCTTGCCTGGATGTGTGGTGGTAGCCGTTGCTCAGGCTCCAACTCCGGAACGCAATACAACCATCTACAGTTTCAAACAATTTAAAAATACAATCATCTACAGTTTCAAACAATTTAAAAATACAACCATCTACATTTTAAAACAATTGGAAAATACAACCATCTACAGTTTCAAACAATTTAAAACAATGGCAAAAAACTTGCCCTCCGTAAAACATTCTTGGCAAATGCTTTCGACTTGGTTTGTCTTCCGCTGGGTCAAGGGTCCATCTGACCACAGATGCCTGGTCTGCAAAGCACGGTCAGGGCAGCTACAGCATGGGTCTCAGCAGGCTCCCACTACGGGCTGGAATCCAACCTTCATTCCCCGCCCATTACCCGTGGTGACAATGGCAGACTTGCCCTCCATAACGGATTCCCGTTAAAGGATTTAAAGTTGATTCATTACAATTAGGGCCTCAAAAGGTCCTCCTGAGTCCTGTATTGTTATTTTTGGTCACTACCTCGAGGCGGGCATGCCTGCCTGCTGCCCTCCTTGCCTGGATGTGTGGTGGGAGCCATTTGTTAGGCTCCAACTCCGGACTAGAATCACACCAGGAAGGGTTCCCCCGCCATTAGCCATGGTCAGTGGTCACGATGGCAGACTTGACCTCCATAACAGATTCTCGCTGGATACCAACCTGGTGAATCGCAGTGAAGGCACCATCAGACTTGCCCTCCATAACGGATTCCCGTTAAAGGATTTAAAATTGATTCATTACAATTAGGGCCTCAAAAGTCCTCCTGAGTCCAGTATTGTTATTTTTGGTCACTACCTCGTGGCCGGCGTGCATGCCTGCCTGCTGCCCTCCTTGCCTGGATGTGTGGTGGTAGCCGTTGCTCAGGCTTCAACTCCGGAACGCAATACAACCATCTACAGTTTCAAACAATTTAAAAATACAACCATCTACATTTTAAAACAATTTAAAAATACAACCATCTACATTTTAAAACAATTGGAAAATACAACCATCTACAGTTTCAAACAATTTAAAACAATGGCAAAAAACTTGCCCTCCGTAAAACATTCTTGGCAAATGCTTTCAACTTGGTTTGTCTTCCGCTGGGTCAAGGGTCCATCTGACCACAGATGCCTTGTCTGCAAAGCACGGTCAGGGCAGCTACAGCATGGGTCTCAGCAGGCTCCCACTACGGGCCGGAATCCAACCTTCATTCCCCGCCCATTTCCTGTGGTGACAATGGCAGACTTGCCCTGATGCCCTCCATAACGGATTCCCGTTAAAAGATTTAAAGTTGATTCATTACAATTAGGGCCTCAAAAGGTCCTTTCTGAGTCCTGTATTGTTATTTTTGGCCACTACCTCGGGGCGGGCGTGCATGCCTGCCTGCTGCCCTCCTTGCCTGGATGTGTGGTGGTAGCCGTTGCTCAGGCTCCAACTCCGGAACGCAATACAACCATCTACAGTTTCAAACAATTTAAAAATACAATCATCTACAGTTTCAAACAATTTAAAAATACAACCATCTACATTTTAAAACAATTGGAAAATACAACCATCTACAGTTTCAAACAATTTAAAACAATGGCAAAAAACTTGCCCTCCGTAAAACATTCTTGGCAAATGCTTTCGACTTGGTTTGTCTTCCGCTGGGTCAAGGGTCCATCTGACCACAGATGCCTGGTCTGCAAAGCACGGTCAGGGCAGCTACAGCATGGGTCTCAGCAGGCTCCCACTACGGGCTGGAATCCAACCTTCATTCCCCGCCCATTACCCGTGGTGACAATGGCAGACTTGCCCTCCATAACGGATTCCCGTTAAAGGATTTAAAGTTGATTCATTACAATTAGGGCCTCAAAAGGTCCTCCTGAGTCCTGTATTGTTATTTTTGGTCACTACCTCGGGGCGGGCGGGCGTGCATGCCTGCCTGCTGCCCTCCTTGGGTGTGTAGTGGTAGCTGTTGCTCATGCTCCACACCGGATTCCATCCCTCATTCCCCGGCCATTACCCGGGGTCACAAATGGCAGACTTCCCCGCCTCCATATGATTCTCGTGAAAGGAATGTGGTGTCATCTTTGCCTGCCATAACTGGTTCTCGTTAAAGGATTTAAAGTACATTCATTTCAAATACAGCAAGCCCTCGATAGTCCTCCTGTATTGTTATTTTTGGTCACTACCTCGGGGCGGGCGTGCATGCCTGCCAGCTGCCCTCCTTGGATGTGTAGTGGTAGCCGTTGCTCGGGCTCCACACCGGATTCAAACCCTCATTCCCCGGCCATTACCCGGGGTCACAATGCCAGACTTGCCCGCCTCCATAGGATTCTCATTGTAGCGGTACTGAACAAGTACACAGCAAGTAGAAAATGTAATTTAAAAACAAAACGTAAGCTTTTTAACAATGCCATGGAAAGTTGAGAAGGCAGTCACACATTACCTGACATCACTGAGTGAGGAAGAGCAATCTCGCCATGTTGCACAGTAGTCCAGCATGGCCGTCACTACACAAACAGCTGGTAACTTGCGGTGCGTTACACAGTTAGTTTGGTGCTTCAGTGTGAAGCAGTACTCTAATTACACTACCTGATTGATGTATACACATGCAAGATGTTTTAAAGCACGTTAGGCCTGCAATTTAGCATTCAATGTGATTTCTGCCCTTAAAACGCTGTTTTGCATCACATCCAGATTTTTCCCCGGGACTTTTGGCGTGTATCCCACTCCGCCATGCCCCCCTCCAGGTGTTAGACCCCTTGAAACATCTTTTCCATCACTTTTGTGGGCAGCATAATTTTTTCTATTTTTCAAAGTTCGCTTCCCCATTGAAGTCTATTGCGGTTCGCGAACTTTTTCGCGAACCGAACCTTCTGCGGAAGTTCGCGAACCCGGTTCGTGAACCTAAAATCGGAGGTTCGGCCCATCACTAGCCGCTAGCAAAGCACCTGGCTGGGCCATGGGCAGAGTACCTGCAAGGAACCCTGATATGGCTTGTGCAGGCTGGAGCAAATCCTGTGTGGGCTGGAGCAAAGCCTGTGCGGGCTGGAGCAAAGCCTGTGCGGGCTGGAGCAAAGCCTGTGCGGGCTGGAAACAAAGTTCTGTAGCTGGAGGCAAAGTCTCTGCAGGCTTTAAGCAGGGTTCTGCAGGCTGATTTGAAGTCTCTGCAGGCTGAAGGCAAGGCTCTGCAGAAAAACAAACAGCTGGACTGGATTCTGGAGTATTCAAAATCTGCAAGAGTTGTGAGAGGAAGGCAAGTGTCTGTATAACAAGTGTCACAGAAACATTAACTGGAGGCTGCACCAAACAGGAGTTGACGGAGGATAAAGTCAATGGAAGCTGCACAGAAGGAGAGATGATTGAAGGCTGCAACAGACAGGAGTTGGATGGAGGCTGCACCAGACAGGATTTGGATGGAGGCTGTACAGGAAATGAGATGACTGGAGGCTGTAGTGGACTGGAATTGACTGGAGGCTGCACAGTAGGTGAGATGACTGCAGGGCCGTTTCTTGCCCCGTTCAGCCGGTTCTGCTGAATGGGGCGCCGATGAGAGTCACAGATTGGGGGGCGCCAGGCCGTCCCTGTGGCCGCCGCCGCTGCTCCCCCCTCCCTTCCTCCTTCCTTGCCTCACTCAGACCTCGATCAGGCAGCGACCAATCGTGCGGGCGCTAGGACCCAGCACCCGCACTGATATGTGGAAGTGACATCACTTCCGCATATAGAGCGGGTGCGTCCGGCGCCCGCTCGTACTCACTGGTCGGGTCGCCGCTGATCCTGAGGTCTGCAAGGTGAGGGGGGAGCGGGAGCGGCAGCGGGGGGGCTCCCTGTCACTCACTGCCTAAAGGGGCTCCCTGTCACTCACTGCTCAAACGGGCTCCCTGTCACTCACTTCCTAAAGGGGCTCCTTGTCACTCACTGCTCAAACGGGCTCCCTGTCACTCACTTCCTAAAGGGACTCCCTGTCACTCACTGCCTAAAGGGGCTCCCTGTCACTCACTGCTCAAACGGGCTCCCTGTCACTCACTTCCTAAAGGGACTCCCTGTCACTCACTGCCTAAAGGGGCTCCCTGTCACTCTCTGCTCAAACGGGCTCCCTGTCACTCACTTCCCAAAGGGGCTCCCTGTCACTCACTGCTCAAACGGGCTGCCTGTCACTCACTTCCTAAAGGGACTCCCTGTCACTCACTGCCTAAAGGGGCTCCCTGTCACTCACTGCTCAAACGGGCTCCCTGTCACTCACTTCCTAAAGGGAGTCCCTGTCACTCACTTCCTAAAGGGACTCCCTGTCACTCACTGCCTAAAGGGGCTCCCTGTCACTCACTTCCTAAAGAGACTCCCTGTCACTCACTGCCTAAAGGGGCTCCTTGTCACTCACTGCTACTCGGGGGTCCCTGTCACTCACTGCCTAAAGGGGCTCCCTGTCACTCACTGCTCAAACGGGCTCCCTGTCACTCACTGCTCAAACGGGCTCCCTGTCACTCACTTCCTAAAGGGACTCCCTGTCACTCACTGCCTAAAGGGGCTCCCTGTCACTCACTAGCTAAAGGGGCTCCCTGTCACTCACTTCCTAAATAGACTCCCTGTCACTCACTGCCTAAAGGGGCTCCCTGTCACTCACTGATACTCGGGGGTCCCTGTCACTCACTGCCTAAAGGGTCTCCCTGTCACTCACTGCCTAAAGGGGCTCCCTGTCACTCACTTCCTAAAGGGGCTCCCTGTCACTCACTTCCTAAAGGGGCTCCCTGTCACTCACTTCCTAAAGAGACTCCCTGTCACTCACTGCCTTAAGGGGCTCCCTGTCACTCACTGCTACTCGGGGGTCCCTGTCACTCACTGCCTAAAGGGTCTCCCTGTCACTCACTGCCTAAAGGGGCTCCCTGTCACTCACTTCCTAAAGGGACTCCCTGTCACTCACTTCCTAAAGGGACTCCCTGTCACTCACTTCCTAAAGGGACTCCCTGTCACTCACTAGCTAAAGGGGCTCCCTGTCACTCACTAGCTAAAGGGACTCCCTGTCACTCACTTCCTAAAGGGACTCCCTGTCACTCACTTCCTAAAGGGACTCCCTGTCACTCACTGCCTAAAGGGACTCCCTGTCGCTCACTTCCTAAAGGGACTCCCTGTCACTTACTGCCTAATGGGGCTCCCTGTCACTCACTGCCTAAAGGGGCTCCCTGTCACTCACTGCCTAAAGTGGCTCCCTGTCACTCACTGCCTAAAGGGGCTCCCTGTCACTCACTGCCTAAAGGGGCTCCCTGTCACTCACTGCCTAAAGGGGCTCCCTGTCACTCACTGCCTAAAGGGGCTCCCTGTCACTCACTGCCTAAAGGAGCTCCCTGTCACTCACTGCATAAAGGGGGTCCAGGCTGGCTACATGTACTGGGGACACTGGCTGTTTGTCATTATGTGTATTTACTGGTGAAAATCTGTCTCTTATTATGTGCATTTACTGGTGAAAAGCGGTCTCTTATTATGTGCATTTACTGGTGAAACGCTGTCTCTTATTATGTGCATTTACTGGTGAAAAGCGGTCTCTTATTATGTGCATTTACTGGTGAAAAGCGGTCTCTTATTGTGTGCGTTTACTGGTCAAAAGCGGTCTCTTATTATGTGCATTTACTGGTGAAAAGCGGTCTCTTATTATGTGCATTTACTGGTGAAAAGCGGTCTCTTATGTGCATTTACTGGTGAAAAGCGGTCTCTTATTATGTGCATTTACTGGTGAAAAACGGTCTCTTATTATGTGCATTTACTGGTGAAAAGCGGTCTCTTATTGAGCTTGATTCACAAAGCGGTGCTAACTGTTAGCACGCCTGTGAAAACCCCCTTAGCACGTCTAAACAAGCTTTTCGCGCATAAAACTTTACGCGCGCGGAGGCGCTTGCGCGGCGCGACCAAGATGGCCGCTTAGGAGAGGAGCTCCAGCCCACGCCGCTACAGCCCGAGCCGCCGTCCGCATGTTTTCCGCTCCCAACACGCGGCTCTTACCGGGATCACTGCCGGAACATCCCCCGCAGCAGATGCCATCAAAAGTGCCGCTCAAATCCACCCCACAAAGCGGCGCAATGGATCGATTCGTCCGCCCCACAGGCATCCAAGATGGCGCCGATAACGTGAGTCACACAGATCCTCCCCTCACCCCAGCATCCCAGGCCAATATCACTGCAGAAAACACTCCTATCACAGCCTCAGTGCTGGAATCAGCCCTGGAGAGACACTACCGTTCCATGCACGAATCATTGCAGCAGCTCATGATTACAGCGCTGCAGGACATAAAATCAGACCTGGCAGGGCTGGGGGAGCGCACCAATACCCTAGAGGGGAAAGTAGACTCTCTCTCACAAAAACAGGCAGATCTTGAGGAAGAACAACAGGTTATGCTATCAGACCTCAAATCGCTCCGCACAGCTCAGGAAGACTCTGAAAATAGAGAAAGACGGCAAAATCTGAGAATTAAGGGGATCTCAATGTCCATAAAGCCTGATCAAATAGTCTCACATCTCACTGAATTCTTCAAATCAGTGGCGCCAGATATCCCTGACGAATTATGGAGACTAGACAGAGCTCACAGATCCCTGGGTGAACGCTCGCCTTCAGCACAGAGACCTAAAGATATCATCACAAGGCTCCATTACTATGAAGCTAAAGAGGCTGTACTTCAAGCCCTTAGGAAATCTCCTTCAATCACCTTTAAAGGGGACGAGCTCCACGTCTACAATGACCTATCTTTAATAACACTAGCAAAAAGAAGGGCCTTCAAGCCTATTACACAGCTCCTCAGAGACTCCCATATCCCATATAAATGGGGATTTCCCTTCCGCCTAATAGTGATTAGAAATGGGATGACCTTCTCCGTCTCAGACTTGGATAACGCTCCTATGTTCCTTAGGCAACTGGGTCTCAAGATGCCCCCACCTCTATCAAATCCAAACCTCCGATCACCTACTATATCTTCTCCTCCGAGGAAAGTGCGCCATATTGCAGAATGGGCTAAAACCCCAGTCAGAAGCCTTACTTACCCACAAGGGATGGAGGAAATGGAAGCCCATCCGACCTGAATAACTAGAACACTCCCTACTAGGATCTGCCCATCCCTGCTACTTGCAGGGAGATTTTGATCACTCCTTTACTATACTCGCATGTTAACAGCCAATTGTGGCTCCAAAAGTTCCTCTTTAACTATGCTGCCCTCTCACCTCCACCATCTTTATTGATCAATGTTATAGTAAATAGCTTAGTTAAAACATACATAACTTTCATACATAGTTTGGATCCCGGTTAAGAAATCTTTAAAATGCTGGCTCCGGGCCCCTGGGCGCTGATCTTGGTGCTCCAGCATCCGCCTCCGGAGAATCGTACCCAGACAGTCCCGGCTTCTCGAAGGCCTGGACTTTTCTGGGATGATCTCACTTAGACAATCGATTTTGGTTGTCACAAATTGTAGCCTCACCTTCTGCAGAGGCTCTCAATCCTCAAAGTTTGTTAATATGTTATCTCTATGTTCCTGTTTGTTATACTTGTACTGTTCTATGAATATGATGTGCACATTTTTTTCCCCCCTATCCTGGATACAGTGTTCGGCCCCCCTCTTTTTAAACAGTTACTTCAACCCAAAGGAATATGGTTAAGCTTCTCACTTTAAATACAAAGGGTCTGAATATACCCCAGAAGAGGCTCTCACTTCTTCGAGATCTGAGGAAAATGGACATAGACATAGCTATGCTCCAAGAGACTCGCCTCCGTACCCACGACTCAATACGATTAGGGGACAGATTCTACTCCGGGGCATATCTAGCTTCAGGGCCAAATAAGAAGGCGGGTGTCGCAATTCTACATAAAAAAACCCTCCCCCTACAGATCAATAAAATCATAAATGACCCTAAAGGGCACTACCTAATCCTAACAGGCACGCTAGCTGGGAAAGCAATCACACTGGCCAATGTTTATGTCCCTAACCAACAACAGGTTTCATTCCTGACATCATTCCTAACAAAACTCCATAAAATTTCCACGGGCACTCTCCTTTTAGGAGGTGACTTCAACCTAGCATTCTCCTCCTCTATGGACCGCAGCTCCCCCACCTCAGCATCCTCAGCTACCACACACGATCGCAACTCTCGCAAATTCAGAATGTTAATGAGGAAGTACAGATTGCTTGACATCTGGAGGATCAATAATCCCACTTTAACGGAATATACTTTCTACTCCCCCCCTCACGCCTCACACTCAAGACTAGACTACTTCTTTTCTGAAGCTACTTTAATACCCTTGATAAAGAAATCCGAAATTCACCCAGTAGCCTGGTCTGACCACCAAAGTGTTTCTCTTGAATTGGAGTGGCTACACACACCACATAAACCTCTTTTCTGGAGACTAAACGAGACACTCCTACAGGATAAATTACTTATCTCTGAATTTGCTACAGAGTTGCAATCATTTTTCCAAACCAATACTGACTCAGTCTCATCTTACGGCGTGTTATGGGAATCGCATAAAGCTTTTATCAGGGGCCTCTTTATAGCAGAAGGGTCCAAGAGGAAAAAGTTATCCTCTCAAAAGTTAATATCCCTTCATGCAGCCTTATCCAAAACTCAAAATCTATACAAATCAAACCCAACCCAACAGCACTTCTTGCAACTACAACAACTTAAGCAGGACATCCGCTCCTTACAAACTGCACAGATCGAAAAATCCCTTCGTTGGACCAAACAGCTGTTCTATGAAAGAGGGAACAAACCCCATACAATATTAGCCAGAAAGCTTAACCCAAAAAATTCCCAACACCTAATCTACTCTATGAAAGATTCGGCAGGCCATATACAATATAATCCCTGTAAAATTGCCCAAATATTCTCAAGCTACTACGAACAATTATATAACCTGCCTGATCATAATAACGACCCGAATTTCTCTTCTAAAGTTGACTCATTCTTGACCCCCCTAGATCTACCCCTACTCACTGAACCCCAACGTGCCGCGCTTAACTCTCCCATAACAACAACAGAGTTGATTGAGGTCCTAAAATCATTCCCCTCCTCAAAATCCCCTGGACCGGACGGACTACCCTACTCTTACTACAAGAAATTTCAACACATCTTACTCCCTCACTTAGCCTCCTTAGCTTCTAAAATAATGGAAGGCCATACCCCTCCATCCTCCATGTTAGCCTCCCTTCTTACAGTAATCCCAAAAGATGGAAAGGACCCACAACTACCCCAAAGCTACAGGCCAATATCCCTTCTAAATTCCGACTTAAAGATAATAACCAAAGCCCTTGCCAATCGTCTAAACCTAATTCTTTCAACCTTAATAAACAACGACCAGGTAGGCTTCATACTGGGGCGCCAAGCTGGAGACAACACCAGGAAAGCAATAGACCTTATTTCAATAATGAACAGAGAGGGTAAACCTTCACTCCTCTTGAGCCTAGATGCGGAAAAAGCCTTTGACAGGCTCTCCTGGCCTTTTCTCTTCAAGGTGCTCCAGCATCAGGGCTTCTCTGGCCCCTTTATCACCCTCTTAAAATTCCTATACTCTTCCCCCACCTTCACAGTTAAACTACCCAATGCTTCTCCCCTCCCAAATAGCATTAAAAATGGCACTAGACAGGGTTGTCCCCTATCCCCCTTATTATTTGCCATTTCTATTGAACCCCTGGCTAGTGCCATCAGACTTAATAAAGACGTATTAGGAATAAAACATGCTGGTCATGAGCACAAAATTTCACTGTTTGCAGATGACATTCTGCTCACGCTCTCCAATCCTACGACCTCTCTACCTGCTCTTCACTCCACAATATCCTCTTATGAAAGTCTATCTGGATTCAAATTGAACAAAGATAAAACAGAAGCTCTGCCAATTAAAATCCCCTTAGAATTATTACTCGCCCTAAAGTCTCACTATCCCTACAACTGGAGAACCCAAACTTTAAAATATTTAGGGATTAATTTAACCACCTCATACTCTTCTATATATAAACACAACTTCCCATCCCTCATTCAGAAAATCCTCCAAGATCTACATAAGTGGACAGCCTATAAAATTTCGTGGATAGGGAGAATATACTCACTAAAAATGAATATACTACCACGTATACTATACCTATTTGAGACCCTTCCAGTCCAAGTCCCCTCAGCTCAACTGTCTAGTCTACAATCTGCTTTTCTAAAATTTGTCTGGAATCACAAACGCCCAAGAGTCTCTAAAAAGGTTCTCCTGTCTTCCAGAGAACAGGGAGGTATAGGCCTTCCTCACTTAAAACACTACTATCAAGCAACACACCTAAGACAGCTAACTGAATGGTCCGATTATAGAGTCTTCTCCAAATGGGCAATAATAGAAGCCATGGAAGTCTCTCCTCTATCCTTGGCCTCCTTTATATGGGTTGAGAAACCGCCTAAACTACCTCACAAAGACATTATCCCAACCATAACCTTTACCCTAAAAATCTGGAAAGCCACAGTACAAACGGCTGCCCTTAGATCCCACCTATCCCCTCTATATCCCATACTGGGAAATCTTATGTTCCCTCCGGGTACTGCCCCCATATTTATCGCCAGATGGTATCAATTAGGCTACTTCAATCTTAAAAACTGGACAGACCCCGCCTCCAATAAACTGCTTACCCCAGCCTCAGTACAAGAAAAGCACAACCTTCCCCCTCTAACACTCTTTGAACTAAACCAAACCCTTCACTTCCTGCAGAAACTTACCAAGGGATCCTCATCCTTCTCATCCTATACGGCTTTTGAAAAGCTCTGTATGCATAGGGGACATCAAAAAGGGCTAATCTCCCAAATATACTCTTTACTACAATCAAAGTCAGGCTCTCTAGAGGCCTCTCACCCATATATGGAAAAATGGGAAACTGCTTTCTCAACTACCATAGATAACGCAGATTGGGAAGATATTTGGGAGAACGCCAAGCACTCCTCTATATGCACACAAATCAAAGAAAACATATACAAAATATTGTTTAGATGGTACCTAACCCCTGAAGTCCTTTCCAAAATTTACCCCCACACTCCTGATACATGTTGGAGAGGCTGCCCTCTTAAAGGCTCACTGGAACATATCTACTGGTCTTGCCCAATAATTGTTCCACTCTGGAAAGAAGTACAACAACTGATCCTCTCAGTGTTAGCGATCTCAATCCCTCTAGAACCTATCACTATGCTCCTGGGAAAACCCACCCCGGGTGTGAGCAAATGTTCCAACCGACTGATCAATCACATATTAACCGCAACTAGGCTTTCGATTGCTTCGGCCTGGAAGAACATTGCCCCTCCCACTATTTCAGAAGTCAAAATTAAATTAAACTGGATCAAATCCATGGAACAAATGACCGCCACACTAAGAGACACAGAAGATCTCTTTCACAAAATATGGGGCCCCTGGGTACTTCATTCACCAGACTATAGGCCTCCTTAGCTCCTCTAGGCCACACCACTCTCTCTCACAACCTGTGGGTATCTGACCGTTTGTACCATCATCCCCATCGTTCCATCTTCCTTTACACACTACTTTGAGCTGAGGCGGCCGAACACTGTATCCCCACCAACTCCCCCCTCTCTCCCCCCCCCCCCCCGACCCCATATCCTTACCCCCCTCTCTCCCCCTATCTTACCCCTTCCCAGCCATCAACCTCTTTAGTCCCTCCTCACCATTGAAGAACCCCCCAAGATATATCTGAGTCCACCTCTTCCCCTGTCCGATACATGAATGCAGTTTCGACAATAAAAAAGTATTCCCCAACCTTAGGCTATCGAAACTTCTAGGATATGACTATCTCTCTCAAAGGACATCCACACAGCTTTTTTTCCCGATTAACCATTTGGACTCTTGACTTTTATCTTATCGGAATGTCTATACTAGAAAACATGTTCGAGTCTGACATACCCAGACTGAAGAGGTTGTTATATATATGTTTGATATTTGCAATTGTTGTAACCTGAAGAAATGAAACGTATTCTATGTTTTACTTTGCTGGTTAATCCTTAATAAAAACAGAGTTACAAAAAAAAACTTTACGCGCGCAAAACTTTATGCGCGTAAAACTTTACGCGCGTACTGCACAGAGCGCAGGGCGCTCCGCGCGAAGTGCCCATTTAAGCCTATGGGACTTAGCGCGCGTAAAACTTTGCACGCACAAAGTTTTACGGGCGCAAAGTTAGTGCGCAATCTGATTGAGAACTCCGGTGCTAATCTACTTAGCACCCTGGTTAGCGCGTCTAAAGACTTTAGACGTGCTAAGTAGGTTAGCACCGCTTTGTGAATCAAGCCCATTATGTGCATTTACTGGTGAAAAGTGGTCTCTTATTATGTGCATTTACTGGTGAAAAGCTGTCTGTCATTACGTGCATTTACTGGTGAAACGCTGTCTCTTATGTGCATTTAGTGGGGAAATTTTGTCAGTAAAAATAATCTTTTGTCAGTAAATTTTTAGGTATTTGTCAGTAAAAAATAACGTGAAAGGTTGGCAACACTGGCAGGCTGCGCGGCGCAACAGGAAAGATACAGGCAGCCCACCTCACGCTTGGGCTTGGCGGGGGAGGAGCCGACGACAGCGAGCGAGAGTAGGGTGGACGCAGGCAGCCATAAATACGCAGTGTGTGACTGCGTCGCACTCACAGAGCCTCTCAACCTGAGTCAGTCCAGAGACTAGCAGACTGGCAGGCAGCCAAAGCCAGCCAGGAGCAAGCCCATGGAAGAGGGGTAGGAATGGGGTATCACATGCATGCGTAAAGAGGTGGAAGGTGTGGGTTTGATTAGGCAGGACATGGGTGTGGTTATGTGGTTGGGCGCGGTTAATTTAACCACTCCCATAGGCGCCAGAGAAAATCTTGCACCCAGGTGCCAGGCACCCCAGGCTCACCCCTGTGTGCAGCAGCAGTGTGCGGCGGAGCCCAGCCCCAGAAGGTGGAGTCTTTTTGGCCAGCTGGATTCGGGCTCCTCGCTGCCACTGCTGCTAGTGTGTGCCTTGGCCCTTGCTGCCGCTGCCCGCTAGCACCTCCATGGTCCTCCGCCCGGACCCCCACCGATCCTGGCCCGGCGCCTTCTTCCAGTTCCACCTGCCATGAGATGGACCTCATGGTAAGTAGGCAGTAAGGCAGGCAGTCCATGTACTGCACTGCCTCTCTCTTTCTGACGTGGCTGCTGGGGGAGGGGGGCGCTCTTTTTGCCCTGGGCTGGTGGTCAGAACCCACCATGGTGATGGTCTAACAGTGTGACTCCCTGGCTCGGGGTAGGGGGGCACTCTTTTTGCCCTGGGCTGGTGGTCAGAGTCTGACCACCAACCAGCCCAGGGCAAAAAGAGTACCCCCCATCCCCAGCCAGGGAGTCACAGTCAGACCATGGTGGGCTCTGACCACCAGCCCAGGGCAAAAAGAGAACCCCCCTACCACCCACAGCCAGGGAGTCAAAGTCAGACCATGGTGGTCTGACGGTCAAACCACCATGGTCTGACTGTGACTAGTCAGTAAGTCGCAAGCAGGACGAGTGAGGCAAGATGGCGTCCGCTATTTATAGAGGGGGGCTTGGCCAGGCTCCCCCTCTGTGATTGGCTGCAGTCAGAGGGCTGGGAGCCCTCTGATTCGCTTGTGAGGACTCGAGGTGACGTCTGGCGTGACGCTATCCGAGCTCGTGACGCTATCCGAGCTCGGATAGCTAGGATATCTCCGGATAGCTGCTGGCTATCCGAGTGCGCTCGGATAGCACAGCCCGGATAGCTAATACTATTCGAGCTCGGTATTCGAGCTCGAATAGTGAAAAAAGAGCTAGGATATCCGAGTAACTCGGATATCCTAGCTCAGATGAGCATCACTGCTATAGAGTAGTGAGGAAGTTAATCAATGAACAGCTTTAGGTTTATAACTGTATACAGGCAGCCCTCGCTAGGCCACCAGCACTGCAGCATGTCTCTCAGGAAGCATTCAGCAAGCCAGAACGATCTGTCTCATCATGGCAGCCCTCCTTATTATATAGTGGGGCTGGCCAGTGTTCCTTTCTGTGATTGGTTGCTAGGGCTTCTGCTGGGAGCCCTCTGATTGGCTCCAGGACGTCATCACCTTAGTTACAGTATTTCGGATTCGGATATCCGCGGATATCCGCGTCATGCATCAAACTATCCGCAGATAGCTATGCGGATTTCTATAGCTATCCGGAATCCGGAATCTGATCCGGATAGCGTAAAAATGGTCGGATATCCGGATTCCGGATGAGCATCACTACTAGTTGCGTCTAACAAGCTTCCAGCCCTCAGTACATAGCATAAGAAGTTTAACTGCATACTAATGTACTAAGCAATCCCATCAAACTGCCGCCAATAGGGTACTGCTAGACACTTTGATAATTCCTACTCTGCTGTCGAGCTGCTTGCACTCAGACTGGCGTTCTCATACCTTGGGTCGGCTGCGAGCTTTAGGCCAAGTACGAAAACGCCACACATACAATGCAATCACGCAAGGTGGCGATGTACAATCTGAGCATACAATCAGGCGCTGAACTTGTAACACAATTACACTGCAGTCTCTCTCTAGGAGCGGTAAAGCTCTGCTTAGTACTCAGAAGACTAGCTTTTAATTAACCACTTAACGACCGCCCCCAGCCGATGGGCGGCGGCAAAGTCCGGGCCCAAACGACCGCAATACGCCCATCGGCGGGGGCGGCTGCGGGAGTGGCTATGCGGCGATCGCGTCATTCGTGACGCGATCAGCCGCCGGGGACTGGCTCCGCCCCCCGTTCGCCGTAACCCGCCGGCCGTTCGGAAGCGCCGGCGGGTTACTGGCATCCGGATCGCCGCTGCAACAGTGTATAATAGGCTTTGTAATGTATACAAAGCCTATTATACTGGCTGCCTCCTGCCCTGGTGGTCCCAGTGTCCGAGGGACCACCAGGGCAGGCTGCAGCCACCCTAGTCTGCACCAAACACACTGATTTCCCCCCCCCCTGCCCCCTGATCGCCCACAGCACCCCTCAGACCCCCCCCTGCCCACCCCCCAGACCACTGTTTGCACCCAGTCACCCCCCTAATCACCCATCAATCACTCCCTGTCACTATCTGTCAACGCTATTTTTTTTTTAAGTCCCTAATCTGCCCCCTACTCCCTCCTGATCACCCCCCCACCCCTCAGATTCTCCCCAGACCCCCCCCAGACCCCCCCCCCCCCCGTGTACTGTATGCATCTATCCCCCCTGATCACCTGTCAATCACCTGTCAATCACCTGTCAATCACCCGTCAATCACCCCCTGTCACTGCCACCCATCAATCAGCCCCTGATCTGCCCCTTGCGGGCAATCTGATCACCCCCCCACACCAATAGATCGCCCGCAGATCCGACATCAGATCACCTCCCAAATCCATTGTTTACATCTATTCTCTCCTCTAAACACCCACTAATTACCCATCAATCACCCCCTATCACCACCTGTCACTGTTACCCATCAGATTAGACCCTAATCTGCCCCTTGCGGGCACCCAATCACCTGCCCACACGCTCAGATTGCCCTCAGACCCCCCCCTTATCAATTCGCCCGTGCAATATTTACATCTGTTATTCCGGGTAATAACCCACTGATCACCTGTCAATCACCCATCAATCACCCCCTGTCACTGCCACCCATCAATCACCCCCTGTCACTGCCACCCATCAATCAGCCCCTAACCTGCCCCTTGCGGGCAATCTGATCACCCCCCCACACCAATAGATCGCCCGCAGATCCGACATCAGATCACCTCCCAAATCCATTGTTTACATCTATTCTCTCCTCTAAACACCCACTAATTACCCATCAATCACCCCCTATCACCACCTGTCACTGTTACCCATCAGATTAGACCCTAATCTGCCCCTTGCGGGCACCCAATCACCTGCCCACACGCTCAGATTGCCCTCAGACCCCCCCCCTTATCAATTCGCCCGTGCAATATTTACATCTGTTATTCCGGGTAATAACCCACTGATCACCTGTCAATCACCCATCAATCACCCCCTGTCACTGCCACCCATCAATCACCCCCTGTCACTGCCACCCATCAATCAGCCCCTAACCTGCCCCTTGCGGGCAATCTGATCACCCACCCACACCAATAGATCGCCCGCAGATCCGACATCAGATCACCTCCCAAATCCATTGTTTACATCTATTCTCTCCTCTAAACACCCACTAATTACCCATCAATCACCCCCTATCACCACCTGTCACTGTTACCCATCAGATTAGACCCTAATCTGCCCCTTGCGGGCACCCAATCACCCGCCCACACGCTCAGATTGTCCTCAGACCCCCCCCCCCCTTATCAATTTGCCCGTGCAATATTTACATCTGTTATTCCGGGTAATAACCCACTGATCACCTGTCAATCACCCATCAATCACCCCCTGTCACTGCCACCCATCAATCACCCCCTGTCACTGCCACCCATCAATCAGCCCCTAACCTGCCCCTTGCGGGCAATCTGATCACCCACCCACACCAATAGATCGCCCGTAGATCCGACATCAGATCACCTCCCAAATCCATTGTTTACATCTATTCTCTCCTCTAAACACCCACTAATTACCCATCAATCACCCCCTATCACCACCTGTCACTGTTACCCATCAGATTAGACCCTAATCTGCCCCTTGCGGGCACCCAATCACCCGCCCACACCTCAGAACGCCCTCAGACCCCAGCCCTGATCACCTCGCCAGTGCATTGCTTGCATCTATTTCCCCCCTCTAATCACACCTTGAGACACCCATCAATCACCTCCTGTCACCCCCTAGCACACCTACCCATCAGATCAGGCCCTAATTTGCCCCGTGTGGGCTCCTGATCACTCGGCCAAACCCTCAGATCCCCCTCAGACCCCCTTCCGATCACCTCCCCAGTGCATTGATTGCATCTATTTTCCCCTCTAACCGCCCCCTGAGACACCCATCAATCACCTCCTGTCACCCCCCTAGCACTCCTATCCATCAGATCAGGCCCAATACATCCTGTCATCTAAGAGGCCACCCTGCTTATGACCGATTCCACAAAATTTGCCCCCTCATAGACCACCTGTCATCAAAATTTGCAGATGCTTATACCCCTGAACAGTCATTTTGAGAAATTTGGTTTCCAGACTACTCACAGTTTTGGGCCCGTAAAATGCCAGGGCAGTATAGGAACCCCACAAGTGACCCCATTTTAGAAAGAAGACACCCCAAGGTATTCTGTTAGGTGTATGATGGGTTCATAGAATATTTTATTTTTTGTCAAAAGTTAGCGGAAATTGGATTGTTATTGTTTTTTTCACAAAGTGTCATTTTTCACTAACTTGTGAGAAAAAATAAAATCTTCTATGAACTCACCATACCCCTAACGGAATACCTTGGGGTGTCTTCTTTCTAAAATGGGGTCACTTGTGGGGTTCCTATACTGCCCTGGCATTTTAGGGGCCCTAAACCGTGAGGAGTAGTCTAGAAAACAAATGCCTCAAAATGACCTGTGAATAGGACGTTGGGCCCCTTAGCGCACCTAGGCTGCAAAAAAGTGTCACACATGTGGTATCGCCATACTCAGGAGAAGTAGTATAATGTGTTTTGTGGTGTATTTTTACACATACCCATGCTGGGTGGGAGAAATCTCTCTGTAAATGGACAATTGTGTGTAAAACAAATAAAAAAATGTGTCATTTACAGAGATATTTCTCCCACCCAGCATGGTTATATGTAAAAATACACCACAAAACACATTATACTACTTCTTCTGAGTACGGCGATACCACATGTGTGACACTTTTTTGCAGCCTAACTGTGCTAAGGGGCCCAAAGTCCAATGAGTACCTTTAGGATTTCACAGGTCATTTTGAGACATTTGGGTTCAAGACTACTCCTCACGGTTTAGGGCCCCTAAAATGCCAGGGCAGTATAGGAACCCCACAAGTGACCCCATTTTAGAAAGAAGACACCCCAAGGTATTCTTTTAGGTGTATGATGAGTTCATAGAAGATTTTATTTTTTGTCACAAGTTAGCGGAAATTGATATGTATTGTTTTTTTTTTCACAAAGTGTCATTTTCCGCTAACTTGTGACAAAAAAAAAATCTTCTATGAACTCACCATACTCCTAACAGAATACCTTGGGGTGTCTTCTTTCTAAAATGGGGTCACTTGTGGGGTTCCTATACTGCTCTGGCATTTTAGGGGCCCTAAACCGTGAGGAGTAGTCTAGAATCCAAATGCCTCAAAATGACCTGTGAATAGGACGTTAGGCCCCTTAGCGCACCTAGGTTGCAAAAAAGTGTCACACATGTGGTATCGCCGTACTCAGAAGAAGTAGTATAATGTGTTTTGGGGTGTATTTTTATACATACCCATGCTGGGTGGGAGAAATCTCTCTGTAAATGGACAATTGTGTGTAAAAAAAATCAAATAATTGTCATTTACAGAGATATTTCTCCCACCCAGCATGGGTATGTGTAAAAATACACCCCAAAACACATTATACTACTTCTCCTGAGTACGGCGGTACCACATGTGTGGCACTTTTTTGCACCCTAAGTGCGCTAAGGGGCCCAAAGTCCAATGAGTACCTTTAGGATTTCACAGGTCATTTTGCCACATTTGGTTTCAAGACTACTCCTCACGGTTTAGGGCCCCTAAAATACCAGGGCAGTATAGGAACCCCACAAATGACTCCATTTTAGAAAGAAGACACCCCAAGGTATTCCGTTAGGAGAATGGCGAGTTCATAGAAGATTTTATTTTTTGTCACAAGTTAGCGGAAAATGACACTTTGTGAAAAAAAAACAATTAAAATCAATTTCCGCTAACTTGTGACAAAAAAAAAAAATCTTCTATGAACTCACCATACATCTAACGGAATACCTTGGGGTGTCTTCTTTCTAAAATGGGGTAATTTGTGGGGTTCCTATACTGTCCTGGCATTTTAGGGGCCCTAAACCGTGAGGAGTAGTCTTGAAACGAAATTTCTCAAAATGACCTGTGAAATCCTAAAGGTACTCATTGGACTTTGGGCCCCTTAGCGCAGTTAGGGTGCAAAAAAGTGCCACACATGTGGTATCGCCGTACTCAGGAGAAGTAGTATAATGTGTTTTGGGGTGTATTTTTCCACATACCCATGCTGAGTGGGAGAAATATCTCTATAAATAGACAATTGTGTGTAAAAAAAATAAAAAAATTGTCATTTACGGAGATATTTCTCCCACCCAGCATGTGTATGTGTAAAAATACACCCCAAAACACATTATACTACTTTTCCTGAGTACGGCAATACCACATGTGTGGCACTTTTTTGCGGCCTAACTGCGCTAAGGGGCCCAAAGTCCAATGAGCATCTTTAGGCTTTACAGGGGTGCTTACAATTAGGCACCCCCCAAATGCCAGGACAGTAAACACACCCCACAAATGACCCCATTCTGGAAAGTAGACACTTCAAGGTATTCAGAGAGGAGCATAGTGAGTCTGTGGCAGATTTCATTTTTTTTTGTCGCAAGTTAGAAGAAATGGAAACTTTTTTTTTTTTTTTTTTTGTCACAAACTGTCATTTTCCGCTAACTTGTGACAAAAAATAAAATCTTCTATGAACTCACCATGCCTCTCACTGAATACTTTGGGATGTCTTCTTTCCAAAATGGGGTCATTTGGGGGGTATTTGTACTATCCTGGAATTTTAGCCCCTCATGAAACATGACAGGTGCGCAGAAAAGTCAGAGATGCTTGAAAATGGGAAAATTCACTTTTGGCACCATAGTTTGTAAACGCTATAACTTTTACCCAATCCAATAAATATACACTGAATGTTTTTTTTTTTATCAAAGACATGTAGCAGAATAACTTTCGCGCTCAAATGTATAGGAAATTTTACTTTATTTGAAAAATGTCAGCACAGAAAGTTAAAAAAGTCATTTTTTTGACAAAATTCATGTCTTTTTTGATGAATATAATAAAAAGTAAAACTCGCAGCAGCAATCAAATAGCATCAAAAGAAAGCTGTATTAGTGACAAGAAAAGGAGGTAAAATTCATTTAGGTGGTAGGTTGTATGACCGAGCAATAAACCGTGAAAGCTGCAGTGGTCTGAATGGAGAAAAAGGCTCTGGTCCTTAAGGGGCGAAAAGACTGTGGTCCTGAAGTGGTTAAAGAGAGTCAGAAGCCTTACAAAATATCTATGTTTACCTATAATTCCTATAGAGTAGTATGGTGCTAGCTGAAACACCGCTATCCCGCGGCTGAATGATCCTTCTTTGCCCCCCAAATCTCCGGGGCAAAATCCGGGGATCACTTTCTGTTTAAGGCAGAGCTTTCCGCTTTAGCTCTGCCTCTGCTGTGTCTATCGGCGCTGATCGTCACCTCTCCCCACCCCTCTCAGTCTTCCTTCACAGAGAGGGGCGGGGGAGAGGTGGAGATTCGCGCTCAGATTCACGCGCATGAGGCAGAGCTAGAGCGGAAAGCTCTGCCTCCCCGGGCAGCAATATCCATGACCAAGAAAGTCGTGGAATTCTGCCCCAGGGATTTGGGGGTAAAGAAGGATCATTCAGCTGCGGGATAGCGGCATTTCAGCTCAGAAGAAGCCTGGCGTCCAGCCTAGCGAAACGGTCGTAAGGCCGTGCACCATTGGCGCCCACATCTGCCACCTCCCACCACTCAGGTACAGCACTTGAATCCACTTGTCATATGAGTGTTCCATAGATGCCAGTCCAGCACGGTACACTTGTTCTTGCTTATGCATCATGATGCTTTAGTTTTTGTATTCATTTTGCTGCAATTAAACTATAGTGCCAGACTTTTCTTCTCTCGTGGACATATTTGTGATTGAATTTACTATACCATAGCTCTCTTTGTGGGTGACACACTGCATACAGCCCACAGAGAGACAGGGACAGTTAGCTAGGCTATTATTTATCGCTGAAAGCACTCACCCCACCCCTTTTGAGGGCTCATATTTGTCCTTTTTTTGTCTGTGTGTGTGTGTGTGTGTTTGACCCTACATCACAGTCAACAGACACATGGCAGCCAATCAGGCTGCACTCACCCATGGACACCCCCCCCCCCCCCCCCCCGCCCATAAAAACGCAGCAGTTTCAGCCATGTTCTCAGTCTCTGTCTGCTGCTGTAGTGACATTGGTGGAGATATGGTAAGTGTTAGTTAGGCTGTTGTTAGCTTGCTACTTGATGACATTTGTTGCTGAAAGCACCCCAAAAAAAGCTGTTTTGAGGGCTAATATTCTTCTGTTGTGTTTGTGTGTGTGTGTGTGTGTGTGTGTGTATATCAGTGCATATATTTCCACTATTTTTGTGATTGAACTTACTAAAGCATAGCTCTCTTTGTGGGTGACACTGCATAGGTACAGCCCACAGTTCCCAGCTGGAATTTGTAGTCCTCCACGGTCTGCCAGCACACTGTATTATACCAGTGCATATCTTTCCACTGTATTTGTGATTTAACTTACTATACCATAGCTCTCTTTGTGGGTGACACTGCATAGGTACAGCCCACAGACAGTTCCCTGCTGGCATTTGTAGTTTGCCACTTTCTGCCAGCACACTTGATTATACCAGTGCATATCTTTCCACTGTATTTATGATTGAAATTACTATACCATAGCTCTCGTGTCCGTGTCCATGTGTGTGTGTATGTGTGTGCGTGTGTATGTGTTTGTTTGAGACACTGCATACAGGCCAGGCCACAGTCATTCCTGGGCCTTGCAGTTCTAATATCCTCTTCTATTTATTACAAGCGAGCACACTATCTATCATCATAAGCACTACTTAGCTGGCAACTGTATTTGTGATTGAACGTACTATAGGATATCTATCTGTGTGTGTTAAAGTACACAGCCCTGTGACACACACACACACACACACACACACACACACACACACACACACACACACACAGCTGCTTTGTATTTGGCACTGATTGTGTGCCTCTTTGTGATTACATACACTGTCTAGCACTATTGAATATTGTTAGTACTACTGCACATACCCCCAATATGGAAAAAATAACAGGCAGAGGCAGGCCACCCGGCAGGTCTGTTCAAGGTCATGCTGGCGTGATTTTGTGCGGCCCTCGATCAAAATACAGTGTTCAGAAGGCACGTACCCTCATTCCCCAAGATTGTGAGGACGTAGTTGACTATTTAACACAGAACACCTCATCTTCTTCAGCTTCCGCATGGAACCGTGACATATCTTGCTCCTCCTGCTCAGATTCGGGCACCCCACTACTACTTAACACTCAGCCAGCAGCCACCACCGCTACTACTAGCACCACAGCCGCTCCATTTGAGAGTTCGCAGGCGTTATTCACACAGGTTTGTGGTGAATTCACTGATGCACGAGCATTATTGGTACAAGATGAAGGCGCTAAGGATGTTACACCACCACATATGTCTCAGGCGACACTATGGACGTAAGGTGAGAGGATGCTGAAGTACCTGTTGTTGGTGCAGTTTTGGAGGTGTCTGATACAAGCGAAGCTGTGGATGATGATGATGATGATGGCATGGATGTCACGTGGGATCCCAGAAAGCAAGATGAACAGGGGGACAGTTCAGAGGGAGAGACAGAGGGGAGGAGGAGGAGACGAGTTGCTGTAAGAAGCAGGGGGAGCTCCTCGGAAACAGGTCATGGCAGTGTCCAGGGGCATGTATCGCCACCTAGAGACAGCCAGCCAACACGCCCTTCAACGTCAGGTGCTGCCACTACCAGAATGCTATCAACGCAGAGATCACTAGTGTGGAATTTTTTGTGTGTGTCTGCCTCAGATTACTGCAATGCTACCTATCAGTACTAACTGCCACCAAGTCAGGGAAAAAGCAACACCCACCTAGGGACCACTACCTTACAAAGGCACTTGATCAAGAAGCACAAACAGCAATGGGATGAGCACATGAGGAAAAGCAGCACACAAACGCAAAACCACCCTCCGCCTCCTCTTCCTCCTCCAGGTGCAGCATCTTCAGCCGCTTTATCCTCTGCTGCCTTTGCACCTTCACAGCCACCCTCCTCCACTCCGCCTCTCACCTTGAGCACTGCAGTTCCTGTTCCTCTGCCCACAGCAGCCAGGTGTCCATTAAGGAAATCTTTGAGCGGATGAAGCCAATGTCCGCCAGTCACCCCCCCTTGCCCAGCATCTGACAGCTGGCTTGGCGGAACTGTTAGCCCGCCAGCTGTTACCATACTAGCTGATGAACTCTGAGGCCTTCCAAAAATGTATGGCAATTGGGACATTGCAGTTGAAGATACCAGGCTGCAATTATTTTTCCAAAAAGGCGATACCCAATCTGTACACTACCTGATCCATGTCTACACACGCAAGATGTTTTAAAGCACTTTATGCCTCCAATTTAGGAATGTAATGTGATTTCTGCCCTTTAGGCAGGGGCGTAACTAGACATCACTGTGCCCCTCTGCGAAACTTTGGAAGGGGCCACCCCACCCCCTCGCTTTCTGCACAGGAAAACTGAGGACCAATGTGTTTTCCCAATGCAGAGAAAAACACTTATGGTGGCCATACATGGTACAATAAAAACGTTCAATTATTCCGTTTATTCGATCTAAATGATCAAATCAAATGAAAGTTGAAAATATTTCTTTTTTCTATCAAGAAATTTAAACGATTATCCCGGTTGTTTTTTAGAAAAATCAGATCGGACATGCTGGAAAAATCTTTATATTCGATCTAACAAAACGATCTAACTAAATTATCTAATTGAAAAAAAAATGAAAAATTGTACCATCTATGGCCACCTTTAAGGTGGCCACACACCATACCATTTTTTTAAATATCTGTTCAATTTAAGAATTGCAATCAATTTTTCTGACTGATTGTGACATTTCAAAAATATATCCAATGTACCACACACGTATGTTCAATTTTACCTCAATTATGATAAAAATGATTGGAAACTCTGAGAAAAATGCTAGGGTGTGTATATTAATACGATAACAATCCAACACACACCATACAATCTTTAGTAGAAATTGAAGAGAAATATCTGGCATTCCGGATCGATTTAAATCGCAAAAAGGGAAATCTGATCGGATTTCTCAGTCGAATGAAAATAAAGCTTTTGATTTTTTTCAAGAGATACGATCGTTTTTATCGAATTGCTGTAAAATCTGATCATTTTATTGTATAGTGTGTGGTTACCTTTAGACTTAAAGGGGAGATCCGCACAGACTATAAAAAACAAACTGCACTTACCTGGGGCTTCTTCCAGCTCCTGGCAGTCGATCGGTCCCCTCACCGCAGCTCCTCTCCCTCCCGGCGTCCAGCGGTGAAGAAGCCGACCTCGCTAGGTTGGCTTCCGGGTCGGCTTCATGTGTGCTCCACGGCGCGGGTCACATGGTGTAAGTGACGTCATCTGGTCTCTACTGAGCAGGCGCAGTAGTGACCCGATGACGTCCCTACACCACGTGACCCCCCGCCATGGAGCGCACAGAGCCGACCTGGAATGCCGGGAGGGAGAGGAGCTGCGGCGAGGGCACCGATTGACTGCCAGGACCTGGAAGAAGCCCCAAGTGCAGTTTGTTTTTTATAGTCTGCCCGAACCTTCCCTTTAAAGGAAATGTCAGGCATTCTATGCTACCCCCAGATCTACTTACCTGGGGCTTCCTCCAGCCCCTTGCAGCCGACAAGGACTTGTCGCAGCTCTGTTCCCAGTACATACATACACATACACACACAGACGTATTATTTTACTACATGAGACAGAGCACATGCTATATGGAGGAACAATAATGACATGCTGAACATAAGATATATTCACTGTAACTTTGGCAAAGCAATCAGAATGTCGCTGATTGATACTGTTATTACAGGATCTTAAGCCCTATCTACATGATACGATTCTTTATGCGATTCGATTACGATTCTATTTACGATCCAATTAAATCCGATTAAATCCAACATGTCCGATTGGGATTCGATTCGATCCAATTCGGTTTGCCATGGTTTTGCAATGGTAAATCTAATTGAATTGAATCAAATCCCACTTGGACATGTCAGATTTAATTGGATCGTAAATAGAATCGTAATCGAATTGCACAAATAATTGTACCGTGTAGATGGGGCTTTATGCTGGGCATACACGGAATAGATTATGCGCCGGATCGAGCCGCTGGCTTGATCCCGGTGCATCCCCGCTCGTCCCCGCCGGCACCTGGATCGATCCCCGATTGTCCCCGGCCTGCGGGCGCTCCTTATCTTCCACTCGATTCCCCGCTATTGTCCGCACGGGGGGATCAAGCGGGGAATCTATCCGGCGGGTCATCGGACCTGTCGGATATTATAAATCGAGCCATCAGCGGCTTGATTGATAAGGGACAAACGCTCCGTGTATGCCCAGCATAAGACTCAGTATGAGACAAGACAACAAGCTCTCAATGAGGCAGCAACAGTCAGACATCAATCTTACCCATTCCACTTTGTCCAGTAATTAGACACCATAAGGTCACTAGCCTGTGTGTGTGATAAGAATTTAGGAATCTCTTCTGAGGGACAGTCTACAACTTTTTTTCCAACTGTGACTCCTTTGTTTGTAATGTTGTACATGAAGTCATCAGAACTGCTGCAGTGTGAGACAGATGGTTTTTTTTACGAACCCTAGGGAGCAGGGACAGTGTACAAATTCCAAAGTGCGTATAATTCCTTATCTGTGTAGTGGACACATGCAGTCAACATAACAATGGTATGAGAGTAGAATACGTTTTCTCTCCATGCCCTTAGTTGCTTGTCAGTCTCTCAAACTTTTTCCCCCACAGGGCCCCCTGAGGCTTCTGGGCCCCCCTGCTGAGGCATCCCTTGCAGGGTCTATTGTTATGCCCCTGCCTTTAGGGATTATAACCCTACTCTGTGTCAAATACGTAATTTTCCCAGGGACTTTTGGCATGTATCCCACTCCGCCATGCTCCCCTCCAGGTGTTAGACCCCTTGAAACAACTTTTCCATCACTTTTGTGGCCAGAAATAGTCCCTGTATGCCCATTGAAGTCTATGGCGGTTCGGCCGGTACGCTCAAACTCAAACTTTTTTACGGAAGTTTGAGTCTGCGGTTCGCAAATCCAAAATCTGATGTTTGGACCATCTCTATTTACCAGCAAAAAGGTCCAAACTTGTCGTGGAAGGACACGGGATCTGATTTGATCAGTGGTCTTCTCTAGCTCAATGCTACCTTCAGGAAAAGACACTTTCTGTGTCTCAGCACAGGGCTTTTATGCTTGGACATATCCCTTGAGGGTATGCAAACACCTTTGGGAAAAATGTGTAATAGATCGCGGAAAAGCCGCCGCGTGTACTAGCAGCAAGGCGGCTGATTCCGCGTCCAGCGGTTTGCACGCAGCAGCGTGCGTCTGGTGTGGCTGGGTCTGTTAGTTCACACAGGTTGAGGAATACGCGCGCGCGCGCTGAGAGGCAGAACCTTTATGACAAACGAGGAGGGATCAGCTGACCAGGTTGGTCAGCTGACCTCAGAGCAAGTGGCTATTGGTTGATCGGTGATGGGTGGCGCCGGAGAGCGCCGTTCTATATATAGTCACTGCTTGTCAGTCTCAGGTTGTCTGCCGTTGCGAACACTTACGTGAAAACACTCAGACCTTAGTCAGATCCCACAGTGTGTTAGAACCAGGAGGACCTGGGAATTCACACTGAGCCAGATTACTTCTGTGATATCTTTGTGTTATACTTAAGACTAGTTCCAGGGTGTCGAGACCACGGACCTCACACCCAAGACTAGGGATTCTGTGTTATCATTGTGTTATACTTCAGACTAGTTCCAGGGTGTCGAGACCACGGACCTCACACCCAAGACTAGGGATTCTGTGTTATCATTGTGTTATACTTCAGACTAGTTCCAGGGTGTTGAGACCACGGACCTCACACCCAAGACTAGGGATTCTGTGTTACCATTGTGTTATACTTCAGACTAGTTCCAGGGTTTCGAGACCACGGACCTCACACCCAAGACTAGGGATACTGTGTACCATCATATTATACTTCAGACCAGTTCCAGGGTGTTGAGACCACGGACCTCACACCCAAGACTAGGCATTGTTTGATATCTGTTATGACCTATTGCATTTCTGACTATCCCTCTGCTTTCTGATTCGGTACCTATGCATATCTGATTACCTGTTGCCAACCCTGCCTGCCCTTGGTTACCGAATCAGCTTTCTGTCTCTGTACCTTATCTGCCTGTGTGTTGCCAACCTGGCTTGCCCGACCTTGAGAGCTATCCCTCTCCATTGAGAGATTAGTCTCTAGACCTGCTGGTGACACCCACCTTCCAGGTGTCACTCAGCCACAGGCCCTTCCTGCTATCCAGCCTGGGGCTCCACCCCTTTGGATGTCTCAGGCTGCTGGAAGGTTTTTGCACTTCCCAGAGGGAAGCATTTCTCATACTGCCAAGGACCACCTGCTCCTCGGGTGGTCCCACTCAAAGTCATTACTGTTGCACCAAACACTCACACTATAGAGGTGTCCAGAGGTTAGTTATACTTGGATTATTGGTGATTCTGCAGATTATCAATAATCGGGTATATATCTGTATTCTTGGTGATACTGCAGATCACCAATAATCAGATTCTCTCTGTGTGCTGACACCGATCGTTACAGAACGGCAGACTAAAACCAAATGGACGCACTTAACAGCCGTCTTGATGCACTCACCACCTCGGTGGAGAATTACACCCGAGTGCTGGACAGTCATCAGACCCAGATCAATGCTTTGTCTGGGTCTGTACAAGTCTTTCAGACGGCTGTGAATACAGTGCAATCTCCTCCAAGTACAGACTTACGTATGCCTGTACCCGAAAGGTTTTCTGGTCACAGATCTGACTTTCAGAATTTTAGAAATCGAGTGTTGTCGTACTTTGAGTTGAGGCCTAATTCATCAGGAATCGTGGCACAGAGAATTACGTTTATTAAGACTCTGTTGTCAGGGGATTCCCAGACCTGGGCATATAGTCTCCAGACAGGGCATGAGGCCCTAACCTCGGTTGAGGAATTTTTTAAAGCTATGGCTATAATTTATGTTGATCCGGACATTGCCTCTACCGCTGAGCGGAAGCTCAAGACTTTGCGGCAAGGCAAGGATCCGGTTGAAATTTACGCAGCTGAGTTCAGGAAATGGGTAGTTTCAGCTAAATGGGGGTCATTCGCACTTCTGGACTGTTTTTTGTCAGAGTTGTCAGATGCGGTCTCTGATCTAATGCTGGGTCATCCTGAGCCGAAGTCTATTGATGAGGCCATTTCATTAGCAGTCAGGGTTGATCGTCGTCTACGCTACCAGAGACAGACTCGGAGTAGGAACAATGTGAGATATGTTTCCTACGCCTCTCCTCCACCTGTTTCACCTCCACCAGAACCAATGCAGATTGGTCGGTCAAAATTGTCCCGGGTGGAGCAGAATCGCAGAAAAACAGAACAGCTCTGTCTATACTGTGCAGAGGAGGGTCACAGAGTGCAGAATTGTCCCAAGAAGTCGGGAAACGCTGCCGCCTAGGTGTAGTCAGAGGTAATACCCTAGTCTTTACCTCTAGACGATAAACATTTGCTCCTCCCTTGTTCTATATCTTGGGAAGATCAAATGGTTGCCACTGAGGCCTTCCTAGGCTCTGTCTCAGCAGCCAATTTTATGGATTACGAATTTGCAAAGAAATTGGGGATTCCTATTTTCCCTTTGAATCAACGGATTCTGGTCACTGCAGTGGACGACTCTCCTCTGCAGAGTAAATACCCTCTGTCTCAGACCCCAGAGTTAAGGGTCACGGTGGGGGTGTTACATAAAGAGAGTCTACAATTTCTGGTTTTGCGGATGACAACTTCCACGATCATTCTTGGCATGCCATGGTTACAACTTCACTCCCCTCAGAACAATTGGGCTTCAGGTCAGCTAAAGAGCTGGTCTACCCATTGCCATCATCATTGTTTAGCGAAGGTAACCTTGGGTAACACCAAGATTCAGGTGGAAGGTTTGCCAAGCCAGTATTCAGAATTTGCTGACGTGTTTAGTCCCAAATCAGCGGATAAACTTCCTCCCCACCGTCCTTTTGATTGTCACATCGATCTCAGGTCTGGTTGTATGCCCCCTAGAGGTCATCTCTATAATTTATCTGGGCAGGATTCTTTTTCGTGAAAAAGAAGGATGGAGGCCTCCGTCCCTGCATTGATTATCGGGGCTTAAATAAGATTACAGTAAAAAATCGTTATCCTTTGCCTTTAATTGACAATTTGTTTACCCAGGTCACCAATGCTAAGATTTTTTCGAAGCTGGATTTGAGGGGTGCATACAACCTTGTGCGTATCAGGGACGGTGATGAATGGAAGACGGCCTTTAACACACCCGACGGGCATTACAAGTACCTAGTGATGCCCTTCGGGTTGTGTAATGCCCCGGCCGTCTTCCAAGAGCTGATTAACGAGGTGTTCAGAGAGGTGTTGGGCGGATTTGTCTTGGTGTATTTAGACGATATACTGATTTTTTCATCCAACCTCTCAGAACATAGGAAACATGTTGGCTTTGTGCTACGGAAGTTGAGACAGAATATGCTGTATGCTAAATTGGAAAAATGCATTTTTGAAGTGACCTCTGTGGCCTTTCTGGGGTACATAATCTCGACCTCTGGCCTTTCTATGGACCCTGGAAAGGCTTCTGCTGTCTTGGAGTGGCCTCAGCCTGTAGGACTGAAGGCACTCCAGAGATTCCTGGGGTTCGCCAACTACTACAGGAGGTTCATAAAGGGGTACTCTACGGTGATCTCGCCTCTCACCAGTCTCACCAAGAAAGAGGCAGATACTCACCACTGGTCCCCAGAGGCCCATGCTGCTTTCTCCACTCTTAAGAAACTGTTCTGTTCGGCACCCATATTGAGACATGTAGATGTCACCTTTCCCTTTATCGTGGAGGTTGATGCCTCAGAGGTAGGGGTGGGGGCTGTACTGTCTCAGTGTTCTGGTTTGCAGGGAAAACTCCACCCATGTGCCTATTTTTCCCGTAGGTTTTCACCCGCAGAGAAAAACTACGATATAGGCAACCGGGAACTTCTAGCCATCAAGTTGGCCTTTGAGGAATGGCGACATTGGCTAGAAGGGGCAGAACACACCATTACAGTTTACACGGACCACAAAAATTTAGAGTACATTGAGGGCGCTAAGAGACTTAGCCCCCGACAGGCCCGGTGGTCGTTGTTTTTTTTCGAGATTCAGATTTGTAATTACGTATACCCCTGGTAGTAAGAACATCAAAGCTGATGCCTTATCCAGGTGTTTTGAGCCCGAGACAGCACAGCCCTCAGCCCCTGAGACCATTCTACCTCAGAAGGTGGTCCTGGCAGCCACTGAGACCTGGAAAGACTGGACTGTCACTCTGAGTCCATTCCAACAGGATGTTCCAGAGAGGAAGCCTGAGGGGGTCCTGTTTGTACCATTGCCTTTTCGCCTACAACTGTTGCAGCTGTTTCATTCCCACAAGAATGCTGGGCATCCTGGGGCCACCAGAACTCAGAATCTGCTTGCTAGATGTGCTTGGTGGCCGTCATTGGCAACAGACTGTAAGGAGTTTGTAAGAGAGTGTGCAGTGTGTGCTAGGAGCAAACCCTCCCGTCAGGCACCTGTTGGAACGTTGCAGCCATTACCAGTTCCGAGTGAACCTTGGACCCATTTATCCATGGATTTTGTGGGAGAACTCCCCAGGTCTGAGGGCATGACGGTCATTTGGGTGGTAGTTGATCGATTCAGTAAGATGGCTCATTTTGTCCCCCTGAAAGGACTCCCCTCGGCCCAGGAATTGGCTGATCTCTTCATCCAGCGCATTTTCCGGCTGCATGGCATTCCGGAAAATGTAGTGTCAGATCGGGGAGTCCAATTCGTATCTAAGTTTTGGAGGGCATTCTGCCATCAGTTAGACATGGATCTTTCCTTTTCATCAGGCTACCACCCACAGACCAATGGCCAGACCGAAAGAGTCAACCAGTCCCTGGAACAGTTTCTGAGATGTTATGTTTCAGATGCACAAACCGACTAAGTAAAATTTTTGCCGTTTGCAGAATTTGCACACAACAATCTGAAAAGTTCCTCTTCAGGATTTTCCCCATTTCAGGTGGTGTCGGGAAGGTCACCTAAGTTTGCCCCATTGCCAGTGGCTTCTACTCTGTTTCCAGCCCTGGATGATTGGCAGAGGTCCTTAAAGCAAATTTAGGGAATGGTTAAAAGAATTTGGGGAGGGCTTTTCAGAACCAGAAGAAACAGGCTGACAAAAGACGTTCCATAGAATGGGAATTCTCTCCAGGGGATTTGGTCTGGGTGTCTACACGACATTTGGCTCTAAAGCAACTGTCACCCAAACTGGGCCCTAGATTCGTGGGTCCCTTTCCAGTGACCAGAAAAATCAATAATGTCACTCATGCTATTAATCTCCCAACCAGCATGCAGGCGCGGAGCTAGGGGGGGTCGGGGTAGGACAAGTGCCCCGGGGCGCCTGGTCCCCAAGGGCGCCCAGCTGTGCTTCGGGGTTTTTTATTTTTTTGTTCTTGTTTTTTTTTGCGGGGGGGAGCAGCGCAGAGAAGAGGGAGAGCTGTGCGGACGGTGGGGAAGGGGGGCCATCTCCCCCCTCCTTCCCTCACCTTAGGTGCTCTCCCTCCCTCGCTGTCCCCTCCAATGTCCGGGTGGCTGGCAGCGGCGGGCGGAACTCACCTCCGTCTCGCTCCAGCGCCGGCCGGAAGTTCGGGTGCGCAGCCGCTGCTCTGGTCTGGACCAGACCAGAGTAGTGGCAGATCCATCCGGCGCTGCGACGAGACGGAGGTAAGTTCCGCCCGCCGCTGCCAGCCACCCGGACATTGGAGGGGACAGCGAGGAAGGGAGAGCAGCTCTTCCTCTTCTCTGCGCTGCTCCCCTCCTGCTGAGGAGGGGGACACCTGACCTGGCTACCTACTCTGGGCACATATACCCCTAACTACATATATTGGGCACATATACCCCTAACTACATATACTGGGCATATACCCCTGGCTACCTACTCTGGGCACATATACACCTGGCTACCTACTCTGGGCACATATACCCCTGCCTACATATATTGGGCACATATACCCCTAAATACATATACTGGGCATATACCCTTGGCTACCTACTCTGGGCACATATACCCCTGGCTACCTACTCTGGGCACATATACCCCTGGCTACCTACTCTGGGCACATATACCCCTGCCTACATATATTGGGCACATATACCCCTAACTACATATACTGGGCATATACCCCTGGCTACCTACTCTGGGCACATATACACCTGGCTACCCACTCTGGGCACATATACCCCTGCCTACATATATTGGGCACATATACCCCTAACTACATATACTGGGCATATACCCCTGGCTACCTACTCTGGGCACATATACCCCTGGCTACCTACTCTGGGCACATATACCACTGACTACATATATTGGGCACATATACCCCTAACTACATATACTGGGCATATACTCCTGGCTACCTACTCTGGGCACAAATACCCCTGGCTACCTACTCTGGGCACATATACCCCTGCCTACATATACTGGGCACATATACCCCTTGCTACATATACTGGGTACATATACCCCTGGCTACATATACTGGGCATATATACCCCTGGCTACATATACTGGGCACATATACCCCTGGCTACATATACTGGGCATATATACCCCTGGCTACATATACTGGGCACATATACCCCTGACTATATATACTGGGCACATATTATACCCCTGGCTACATATACTGGGCACATATAACCCTGACTACATATACTGGGCACATATACCCCTGGCTACATATACTGGGCACATATACCCCTGGCTATATATAATCAATTCAAGGTCGGTCGGCACACCAGTTCAAATTCCCAAGCACATTTATTGAATGCACAGCATGACAATTGTTTCGGGGCCACGGAGGGTCCCCTTCATCAGATAAGTGCAGACATATGAGTGACACAAAATACAAGCACATTTATATATAAACCAACAGTGATCAATCACCAGGCATCAGGAGAGAAAAGGACCTCCCCCTCAATTACCATATATAATCTAATCACAATGCATGAATACCACAGTAGAATCCACAATCTTTGCCCCATAACTGACCTGTATGATTAGTAACTTCAGATCAGAGTGTACATCTGCCCCATCGTGTCCACAATCCTCGGCAAACCCATGGTGTGAATGTTGCAGACTGCAAGATGACAGTTTGCAAATCGAAAACCGCGCTGTGTGCCGCCCATAGGACAAATCAGCCGTTAGGCTGATAGTACCATACCCGGAAGTGTCCATGGCAACCTGACAAGCAGGCTGCCATGGCCAATCAGATGCGCGGCTGGGAGTGGTTACAGCTCTGCACAACAGAGCTGTAACATCGCGCTGGATCGATGCGGTGGGCGTGGCCCTGCTGGCAACCCGACGGCTGTCATGGCCAATCATGTGCGTAGCTGGAGCGGTTACAGCTCAGTGCATCCGTGCTGCATCATTACGCCGAGTACGAGCGGTGGGCTTGGTCCTCATGGACAACACTGCCCTCCACGGCCCAAAAGGCTCTCCATTGGCTGGGGGGCGCGGCAATGCGCGCTGCCACCCTGCCTACTCGTCTCCGCTCTGGGTAACCATAGTTACCCCATAACCACCAGTCTGTGTCAGAGAGGGACACGATGGGATAAAAAATGTTACAGAAATGGGTGGCACTACTGCCATCCAATACATATGGTAAACCCAATAGGGGAGGAGAAAAAAGAATTAGAAAAAAGAAAAAAGGATTAGAGATATGCAGCAATGAGAAGACAAAAAAGAGGAAGAAAAAAGGGGGGGTAGAGAGAGGGTGGAGAAAGAAGAAAAATGAAAGAAAAGGAAGGGGAAGCAAAAAGGAGGAAAAAAGGATGCCAAACATATATGAAATAAAAACAGTGCAGCATGTGGATTACGTACTCAGACGTGGGCGGCTGAGGTGCCCCCGCATACTACACAACCCTACACTCTTTGAACAAACAGGAAGCTTTAGATATATAATACTGAGCATGTAAAACCCAAATTCAGCTTTTCTAGCAAGTTGATGAATATGACAGTTTCATCTGTCATCCAAGAAACAAGTCAGAGGATTAATTTGATTCAAGCCTTTCGGTTGCAATGTCTCTAATGTATAGATCCAGTATGCCTCTCGCTGTAGAAGCAATTTGTCTCTATCGCCACCTCTCCTTGGTTTTTTCACGTGATCAATCACCAGTCCTCTTAATTCACTAACTCGATGACCCCTTTCAACAAAATGCATGGCAACTGGTTTTGTAACATCTAGCGTTTTATTTTTCAATTTCGCTTCTATAGCTATTTTGATGTCGCTCCTGTGGTGCTGGAACCTCACCTTAAAGGCACTCGTAGTTTTACCAACGTATCCCATGCCACATGGGCATTTAAGCATGTAGACACAGAACTCAGTATTGCAATTATAATAATCACGTATGAAGTACTTTCCACCACTGCAGGGGTGCGCAAAATGTTCACCAGTGATCAATGAATTGCACACGTTACAATTTTGACATCGATAACATCCTTTTCTGTCAGAAAATTTAAACGGTGTACTGCAATATTTGTCATAGGGATCCGCTTGTACCAGCATGTCTCTCAGACTTCTATTTGATCTATAGGAGAACAAAGGTTTCTCTTTAAGTGACGGACTCAAACTGGCGTCTGCTTGCAATATGGACAGGTTTTTTGCTACACAATTTTTAATGCGTCCTGACATGGGGCTGTAGTCTTGTACAAAAGGGATGCCACTCTTGTTTCCCCGTGTGGCCCTCCCCTGATGTATCTCTCTAGCTTTAATGATGGCATTTGCCAACACATTTTCCGGGTATCCTCTCTCAATAAATCTCATTCTCATACATTCAAGTTCGGATTCAGCATCCTCACCGAAAGTGCAGATCCTTAAAACCCTAAGGAATTGCGAAACTGGTAGGCCCTTCATAAGATGAGTTGGGTGTGCACTATTGTATTGTAACAATGTGTTGCGGTCGGTGGGTTTCCTATACAAGGTAGTTATAATCCCACCTTCTGTTTTCTTCACCATAACGTCTAAGAATGGCACTTCCTGATGTGAGATCTTCGGATTAAACACTATACCTGCAAACAAGGAATTCAGATATGCAACAAATTCTCTCAACGCTTCCTGCCCGCCATTCCATATCACAAACACGTCGTCTATGAATCTAGTCCAAAAGACGACGTGTCTGCGATATAACGGCGAATTATAAACTCTGTCCTCCTCTAGGTATCCCACAAACAAGTTTGCATAGGCCGGAGCTGCCGAGCTGCCCATGGCAGTCCCCCGGCACTGTCTGAACCAAGTCTTTTCAAATTTAAAGCAGTTTGTGGTAAGTATCAATTCTAACCCTGCTAGAATAAATTCTGTAGGTAACAAAGAATTGTTCAATATCAATAAAAAGTGTCTTACCGCCTCCAGTCCTGCTGTATTTGGAATTGATGTATAAAGAGACCCTATATCCATTGTACATAGGATCATCTCCCGGGTGTCAGCTGTAATCTGTTCCAATTTACTCAGGAAGTGGTTGGTATCCTTGAGATAAGCAGGTAAGGATTGCACAATCGGTTGTAACTGAAAATCAATAAACTGTGCAATTGGCTGTGTAACAGAGTCTGTGCCTGAGATGATTGGACGAAACTTCAGTGGTGTGAGTCCCTTATGGATTTTTGGCAACCCATATATAACAGGTCGCTGTGGAAAATCAGGAAGCAGGAACTCTTTCTCACTATCTGTAATCCAGTTGTTGTTGATACTAAGCAGAAGGAGGTCATCGAGTTGTTTCAAAATCCTCAAGGTTGGATCACTTGCGATTTCTTGATAACTGGTGTGGTCTGCCAGCATTTCTTTAATGCCCATACTATACTGTTTGTAATCCATGATTACGATGGCTCCCCCCTTGTCTGCGGGTTTAATAATCATCTCTGTGTTATTCTTCAATGATTTGATGGCTTGTCTTTCATTCCATGTAAGGTTAGACTTATTCACTCCACTGATCCTGTTGTAGTGTAAGACATCATGCCTCACTGTGTTGGAAAAGGTTTCTATACTGGAAAAAGAGCCAGGTGGTATAAACGAACTTTTTAACTTAAACCTGGAGGTTTGTGTTGCTGTAGTAGTACTAGGTTTTCCATAGAAGAATTGCTTCAGTTTCAACATGCGTTCATATTTGAAGAGATCTACCTCAAATTTAAAGGGATCAAACTTTGCAGTCGGACAAAATGATAGCCCCTTTGAAAGGACCCCCATTTCGTGTTTACTGAGAGTACTGCTACTTAAATTGATCACTGGTGACTCTGACTCACGCTCCGGGTGTATGGGCGTTGTGGTTGGGAGCCTCTTCCTTTTGGTTTTCCCCCTCCTGGGATGTCTCCTTTTGCGTCCCCCTGAAACCCCGATGGACCAGGGGTGTCACTCTCAGATGACGGATTCTCCGTAGGAACGTTAGAGTCCGGATTTCCAACCACAACGCCCATACACCCGGAGCGTGAGTCGGAGTCACCAGTGATCAATTTAAGTAGCAGTACTCTCAGTAAACACGAAATGGGGGTCCTTTCAAAGGGGCTATCATTTTGTCCGACTGCAAAGTTTGATCCCTTTAAATTTGAGGTAGATCTCTTCAAATATGAACGCATGTTGAAACTGAAGCAATTCTTCTATGGAAAACCTAGTACTACTACAGCAACACAAACCTCCAGGTTTAAGTTAAAAAGTTTGTTTATACCACCTGGCTCTTTTTCCAGTATAGAAACCTTTTCCAACACAGTGAGGCATGATGTCTTACACTACAACAGGATCAGTGGAGTGAATAAGTCTAACCTTACATGGAATGAAAGACAAGCCATCAAATCATTGAAGAATAACAAAGAGATGATTATTAAACCCGCAGACAAGGGGGGAGCCATCGTAATCATGGATTACAAACAGTATAGTATGGGCATTAAAGAAATGCTGGCAGACCACACCAGTTATCAAGAAATCGCAAGTGATCCAACCTTGAGGATTTTGAAACAACGCGATGACCTCCTTATGCTTAGTATCAACAACAACTGGATTACAGATAGTGAGAAAGAGTTCCTGCTTCCTGATTTTCCACAGCGACCTGTTATATATGGGTTGCCAAAAATCCATAAGGGACTCACACCACTGAAGTTTCGTCCAATCATCTCAGGCACAGACTCTGTTACACAGCCAATTGCACAGTTTATTGATTTTCAGTTACAACCGATTGTGCAATCCTTACCTGCTTATCTCAAGGATACCAACCACTTTCTGAGTAAATTGGAACAGATTACAGTTGACACCCGGGAGATGATCCTATGTACAATGGATATAGGGTCTCTTTATACATCAATTCCAAATACAGCAGGACTGGAGGCGGTAAGACACTTTTTATTGAAATTGAACAATTCTTTGCTACCTACAGAATTTATTCTAGCAGGGTTAGAATTGATACTTACCACAAACTGCTTTAAATTTGAAAAGACTTGGTTCAGACAGTGCCGGGGGACTGCCATGGGCAGCTCGGCAGCTCCGGCCTATGCAAACTTGTTTGTGGGATACCTAGAGGAGGACAGAGTTTATAATTCGCCGTTATATCGCAGACACGTCGTCTTTTGGACTAGATTCATAGACGACGTGTTTGTGATATGGAATGGCGGGCAGGAAGCGTTGAGAGAATTTGTTGCATATCTGAATTCCTTGTTTGCAGGTATAGTGTTTAATCCGGAGATCTCACATCAGGAAGTGCCATTCTTAGACGTTATGGTGAAGAAAACAGAAGGTGGGCTTATAACTACCTTGTATAGGAAACCCACCGACCGCAACACATTGCAATACAATAGTGCACACCCAACTCATCTTATGAAGGGCCTACCAGTTTCGCAATTCCTTAGGGTTTTAAGGATCTGCACTTTCGGTGAGGATGCTGAATCCGAACTTGAATGTATGAGATCGAGATTTATTGAGAGAGGATACCCGGAAAATGTGTTGGCAAATGCCATCATTAAAGCTAGAGAGATACATCAGGGGAGGGCCACACGGGGAAACAAGAGTGGCATCCCTTTTGTACAAGACTACAGCCCCATGTCAGGACGCATTAAAAATTGTGTAGCAAAAAACTTGTCCATATTGCAAGCAGATGCCAGTTTGAGTCCGTCACTTAAAGAGAAACCTTTGTTCTCCTATAGATCAAATAGAAGTCTGAGAGACATGCTGGTACAAGCGGATCCCTATGACAAATATTGCAGTACACCGTTTAAATTTTCTGACAGAAAAGGATGTTATCGATGTCAAAATTGTAACGTGTGCAATTCATTGATCACTGGTGAACATTTTGAGCACCCCTGCAGTGGTGGAAAGTACTTCATACGTGATTATTATAATTGCAATACTGAGTTCTGTGTCTACATGCTTAAATGCCCATGTGGCATGGGATACGTTGGTAAAACTACGAGTGCCTTTAAGGTGAGGTTCCAGCACCACAGGAGCGACATCAAAATAGCTATAGAAGCGAAATTGAAAAATAAAACGCTAGATGTTACAAAACCAGTTGCCATGCATTTTGTTGAAAGGGGTCATCGAGTTAGTGAATTAAGAGGACTGGTGATTGATCACGTGAAAAAACCAAGGAGAGGTGGCGATAGAGACAAATTGCTTCTACAGCGAGAGGCATACTGGATCTATATGTAGCCCTGCTACAAATAGTGCAGCTTCTTTAATTAAAAAAAAAAACAAAACATGTATTTTTATTTCTGGCCAGCATCAGCTATGAGAATTAGTGCTGGCACAGGCTGTATTTACACAGAGCAAGCAGCCAGCACTCAAGATGGCTGTTCTGCTCTCAGTCAGGGGGCGGGTGTCAGTTACACAGGTTGGGAACGCCCCTCCAGCTGAAGAGGCAAGCCCTCTCTGATTTTTACCTCGGAATGTGACACAGGCAGCGTGAGGAGAGATGACAAAGACCAGAGGGGGAGAAACTGAGCTGTCAGAGAGAGAAATGGCATTCAGTAGCAGAGGAATTTAGCTCACTGATGACACACAGAAAGGGGACCATGAGAGACAGCTCCCTGAGTCAAAACAGGGAGACACCTCATCCACAGAGGAGTGAGAGATAGCTCAGCAAGGCCAAGGAGACCACTTCAGGAAAAATTGACAGATAAGTGAAATTTCACCACACAGAAACACAGAAAGAAAATGACAGGAGTTTTCCTAATAGTAATGACACAAAAATCAGACTGTCAAATCAAATCAGCTAAATATTCTTCGTCTGATTCTCTACAGTTAGATAATATATATACAGTGTGTGTGAGGAGAAGAAATGTTGTCATAGCAACACCAGAGTACTGTATGATGTGAATCAATGACTGTGCTTCCCTACCTGTCACCACAGAGCTGATCAGTGAGAGAATCTGTGTGTGCACTCACTGGTACTGATTATTAATCTGTCTCTCCACAGTAAAGCCAGTCAGCCTGTGTTTGAATGCATTTGCTCTGTACATTGACTGTGCATATGCCTCAAGAATAATCCCCAGTGTGGCTCTGCCTGATATGAGTGGAAAAGACACTTACCTGACGATATTTTTGGAGTGTTAATCTCTCTGTGTGGAGAAAAGAGAATAACACATTAGTAAAGAAATGTATCAATTCATGGGAGAAAAATAGGAACTTACTCGTGAACAGATCTGTTGCTGTGTTCTGTGTGTTCTGCAAGTGAAGTGATTGCATTTAGAGCTTAAACCAACCTGCAGTGAGAAGTAATAAAAGGAGAGAATTGATACTTACATATGTGACATACAGGAAAAAGAAAAACTTTGATAACAATAAAGGGAAGAAACTTACTTCAGAATTATTGAACTGGCATCTTGGAGTGTGCTGCATGTAAAGTAAAGTAAGGTTATTATAAGCTATCATCTGCTTCAGGAAAAGATCTTTCATCAGCAACTTATCATCAGTTCTTTTAAAGGGGTACCCCTACTCCATGATCATATACAGGTTTAAGTGTGAATATGAATTCATAGCCACTGTATGGTTAGATAAGACTTTTGCAAGGAACTGAAGACTGTTATGGTCATTACCATACAGTAAGGACTACTTCGAGTCAGTCACTACTTATCTACCCAACCAGAAGCATTAGTCCATTTCCTATTTGGTTTCTCTCAGGTGTATTTGTTCACATACATGTATGCATACATATTTTTAGATAGGAAAGAGAAAACTGTATCGCTATAGAGGTATTGAGAGTGAGATGAAGAAAAAGGTCTGATGAAGATTTGTGAAATGTGTATTTGCTGTGTTTTGTTCTTTGTTTTTCCTACAGGTGCAGGAACTTCAAGCAAGGTCCAAGTGCAGTAGCCTCTAATGATATTTCAGGAAGTAACCTTTTTCTTTCCAGGTGCTAGATCTTCAAGCAAGAAGTGTTAACTCTGAATTTGTTGCTTATTTTACCTCATTAATTTAGTGTATTTCAAGGGTGGTCTTGATATTGAGGATTTCAATTGGGGGTTTGTATTCTTGTTCTGCATGTTAGTGGACATTATTTCTTTGTTTGCCAAATAAAATCAATTGTTATTTTTCACCAATTTATCCTCCTGGTCAGTCGCTGTCCTTCCGCTTTAAGAGTAATAAGGGAACTCTCTCCTTGTGATAGTAATCGATTGGTCGGTTACATTTTGGCGCAGTCGGCAGGATGGACTCTGACATCAATAGACCAGGAGAGAACCTGGGGTCAGACGTACCAGCTATGGGTGAGGGATCCGCTGAGAGAGCTCTATCAAGGGAGAATGTGGATTTTACCATGTCTATGACTATGACTCCTATTGGTATTTTAGCTACCTACTTACCTAAATTTACTGGCAATAATATGCCTCTGAGAGATTGGGCAGAGCGTATTCAAAGTGCTATCAAAGCATATAAAGTTCCAGTTGATATGCATCGGGAAGTAGCCATTTTAGCTTCTGAGGGTGATGCACGGAAAACAATAATTAATGCCAGTCGGGATCTTCCTGTGAGTTTAGAAGACATTTTGGAGATACTTGAAGAAATATATGGGGACCCCTCTGACCTACACGTAGTGCGGAAGAGGTTCATGGATCGAACCCAGCGGGAGCAGGAGAGCATACCTCAGTTTGCTAATGCCCTACAAGAACTGATGAGAGCTATACAAAAAAAGGAAGATGCGGAGGATCCTTACCAGAACAACGGGATGTCTTCCTGGCTGAAAGACCAGTTTGTGCTGGGATTACGGAGCCATGTAGTAAGAAGGGCAGTAAAGAATAAGTTAGAACTAGACCCTGCAATTTCCTTTCAATCAATCCAACGACTAGCTATTAAATATCAACAAGAGGAGGAAATTACTCAATTGGCTATGCGACAACTAAATTCTGATGCAAAGGAAAAGGAAAGTGAGAATAGACATACCGCCCATACCTCTGCCAGTAAAAAGGGGGAAGAGGCCATCGAGTTAGGTCACATTTTGAAGCAGATGCAAGAAGATATTGCTAAATTAAGATTACGCCAAGAAGTCAGACGAGAAGAATACCATGGGCCCAGGGAATCTACTCAGAATAGAAATGACCAACCATTCACCTGCTGGAACTGCCGAAGAGAGGGACATTTTGCACGTAATTGTCCTAGACCTCAACGATATGCTCGCAATGGAAGCAATCAGAATTTAAACTAGAGCCTCCTAGGGTTGAAGGTCGGACGTTGGGAATGGCTACTCAGACCTATGTGCAGCAGGAGACAGGGCCAGTAGTAGGAAATTGTCCTTTGATTAAAATTAAGTTAGAAGGGAAAGAGGTTAATGGCTTGTTAGACACAGGATCCCAAGTGACTACCATTTCAGAGGCGTATTTTGCAAGGAATTTTCCTGGAAAAATTCAGGATTTGGAGATGTCTTGGATTGAGCTGGCAGCAGCCAATAATTTGCCCATCCCAGTCAAAGGAATTATTTGGATGGATGTGGAAATTGGTGAGGAACAGTTGGGAAAAAGGGGTATAATGGTGGTAAAGGGACAGCCATCCTCAGAAACCCCAATAATTGTTGGAATGAATATTCTGCAGGATCTGGATGGACGATTATTTTCGCAATATGGACATCGGTATTGGCAAAAGGTTTCCCGGCAACAAGAAGAGAGACGAGTGTTTCAAAATTTGATAAAAACATGTAGTGCTATTCGAAATGCCAAGCGTTGTAAGGGGAGGATTGGAGTGATAAGAGCACCCTGTGAGAAGGGTTTGTCTGTTCCCCCTAGGTCTGAGGTAGTCATGCAGGTGGCTGTGGGTTCCAACTGTCAAATTGCAGGTCTGACGGTGATGGTAGAACCAGTGAATCCGAGATTAGATATTACTGTAGCAAAGACAGTAGCCACGGTGAAAAATGGGCAAGTTCCTATCCGAATGTCAAATTGGGGAAAAGACACTGTACATATACCTTCGGGTGCTTGGTTGGCCGATGTGTTTCCGGTGGAAAGTGTAGGTGGTAAGGAAGTGCAAGTGGAAGAGAAAGGAAAAAATCTTTGCTCATGTCGGATAATGTCAACGGACTCTGATACTAAAGCGCAAGAATGGAATGGAGAGAAAATTTCCCAAACAGTAGTATTGGATGTTGAACAACTGAATGATAATGAGAAGTCTGCATTGAATCAGTTGTTTGAGAGAAATAAAGAAGTTTTTTCTATTGATGAAAGTGATCTTGGATGCTCTGATAAGATTCGTCATGAGATTAGAACAGATACAGCTGGCCCCATCAGAGAAAGATATAGATATATCCCTCCTAATTTGTTCCAAGAAGTTAAGCAGATGTTAGAACAGATGTTGGCGGCTAATGTAATAGAACCTAGCAGTAGTCCCTGGGCAGCTCCCATTGTGTTAGTGAAGAAAAAGGATGGTAGTCTGAGGTTTTGTGTAGATTACAGAAAGTTAAATTCAGTGACTATTAAGGATGCCTATCCCCTTCCGAGGATAGAGGACTCATTACTGGCTTTGGGGAAAGCTAAAGTGTTCTCTACTCTAGATCTTTGTAGTGGTTACTGGCAAATTTTAGTTGACAAAAAAGATCAGGAAAAGACCGCTTTTACTACACCCATGGGACTATATCAATTCAAGAGAATGCCGTTTGGATTGACGAACGCCCCAGCTACATTCCAAAGACTGATGGAGAGCTGTTTGGGCGAGTTTAATTTTGAACATGTGCTGATCTATTTGGATGACATCATCGTATATTCCACTGATTTTCATCAACATATTCAGCACCTGGATGTGGTATTCCAGAAGCTCAGGTCATATGGACTGAAGTTGAAGCCTAGTAAGTGTCATCTATTCAAGCCGGAGGTTAATTTCTTGGGGCATGTTATTTCCAAAGAAGGCGTCAAGCCAAACCCAGAAAAAGTGAAATTGATTAAGGAATGGCCAGTTCCTACTACTATCCGAGAGGTACGAGCATTTTTAGGGATAGCAAGTTACTATCGAAGATTTATACCGCATTTTGCACAGAAGGCTCGTCCTTTGCATTTTATTCTAAAAGGGGCTCAACTGAGAAAAAAAAATGATACTGTCTGCTGGAACACTGAACAGCAAAAAGCTTTTGATGAATTAAAAGCCGAAATCGAATCTTCTCTGATACTGGCCTTCGCGGATTTCCACCTTCCTTTTCGTTTGTATACTGATGCTAGTAATCAGGGCTTAGGTGCAGTACTGACTCAGGAAAAAGGAGGAAAAGAACGAGTAATAGCTTTTGCAAGTCGTAGTCTCAGAGAGACTGAGAAAAATCCAGCAAATTACAGTTCTTTCCGGCTAGAATTGTTGGCAGTGGTATGGGCCGTCACGGAGAAATTCAGTGAGTACTTGAATGGAGTAAAATTTACCATTTACACCGACAATAACCCCGTAGCATACCTTCAAACAGCTAAATTAGGAGCGATGGAACAACGGTGGGTAGCCAGATTAGCCAAGTTCCAATTTACTATTAAGTACAGACCAGGAAGAATCAATGGCTGTGCAGATGCATTATCGAGATTCCCATATGAACCTGCTGGAAGGGAGAGAGATGAAGATCTGGAAGAAGTTGAAGTACCCCTGTTTGGGATTAAGGAAAAAGCTAGTCACATGTCGAAAGAAAATGAGGATGAGTTGATGGTAAACATGATGGAAGTTATTGAGTCCTCCTCAGCAGAGTGGCAAAAATTGCAGGAAGAAGATCATATTCTCAAACCATTGAAAGAAAAGGTCAGAGCACAAGTATGGCCAAAGAGAATACAAAGAGTCAATTGGACGGTGGAGGGCCAAAAACTGCTTAGGCAGTGGGATCGCTTAAGAGTGGAGAACAATTTGCTGGTCAGAAAGGTGCGGTTGAAAAATTGGCAGAATGTGCGAAGTCAGATAGTGTTGACTCGGGATGTAGCAAGCAAAGTTATCACTACTCTGCATGAAAAATTAGGGCACCCAGGGCCTGAGAAAATAGCCTGGTGTTTCCGAAAGAGATTTTACTGTCTACAGATGGATGGGGTAATTAAGAAAGTATGCAGAGAATGTCTGACATGCAACACCAATCAAGGCACTGAGCCAAAACTCCCTTTGGTAAAATGGAGGACCAGCGCACCGTTGGAAGTGGTGGCAGTTGATTTTTTGTCTCTGGATACTGCTCAAGACGGACGAAGTAGCGTGTTGGTCATGATTGACCATTTCACAAAATTTGCTGTAGCCGTACCAACTAGAGACCAAACAGCAGTAACAGCTGCCAAGCACCTCTGGAATGACTTTATACAAACTTATGGCTGTCCTCAGCGGATCCATTCGGACCAGGGTCCGTGTTTTGAAAGTCGTTTGATGCAGGAGTTATGTCAGCTCTATAACATAAAAAAATCGCATACTACACCGTATCATCCTCAAGGGAATGGAGTCTGTGAACGTTTCAACCGCACCCTGATACAGAAGATACGGTCCCTGGAACAAGAAAAGAAACAACGTTGGCCGGTATACATTAAAGAGTTAGTCTGGGCCTATAATCACACTGTGCATGACGCTACTGGTTATGCTCCTTTCCATTTGTTCTTTGGAAGGGAAGATGGAGGACCTCTGGATGTTTTGTGTGGAAGGTTAGAGGGGGATCAAACTTCAAGGACTATGCAAGAATGGGTTGAGAACCACAAAAATAGAGTACAAGAGATGTATGACTTGGTACGGCGTAGTAATGAAAAAGAATCTGAAACTTTTGAAAGGAGGTGGAATTTTCAGGTCGGAGACATTGTCTTACTGCGAAACAAAGGAACACATGAGAAAGGAAAGTTGACATCAAGATGGGGTGCTGATTTGTGGAAAATAGTAAATCAGCCTTCAACAGACATTCCAGTGTATGATGTTCAGAAGATGGATGGCACGGGCCCCATTAAAAGAGTGAATGGGGCTCTGTTAAAATTGATGTCAGAACCTAAGCCTTTTGGAAAATCTAAGAATTGTGAAATGGAACTGGAAGAAATGGTCCCTTGTTGGGTCCCAGTGGAGCTCTCCAGTGGTCTTACACCCCAGGCTCAGAGAAATAGAGACCAAAATTTGGCTCATCCTGTTGATGAGTGGCAAGATGTTTCGGGTCTCAGGGAGGAGAGTTCTGGAAGCTCAGTAGAGAGTGAGAGGGGGAGTGATGCTGACCAGCAGGTTGAGGGTTCTCCTGAGTTAGAACCTGAGGGTTCCTTAAGGAGATCGTCCAGAGAGAATATTGGACTTCCTCCTAAACGCTATCTGCAAGAAGAATTTATATGGCAACAGAGGAGATAAAGTCTTCCTTACTGTATTTGAGCGATGTATTGTGTTATGCGAAGTGATTTCTTAGAGAATTGTAAGGGACTACAATTTAAAAAAAAGGGGAAAAATGTAGCCCTGCTACAAATAGTGCAGCTTCTTTAATTAAAAAAAAAAACAAAACATGTATTTTTATTTCTGGCCAGCATCAGCTATGAGAATTAGTGCTGGCACAGGCTGTATTTACACAGAGCAAGCAGCCAGCACTCAAGATGGCTGTTCTGCTCTCAGTCAGGGGGCGGGTGTCAGTTACACAGGTTGGGAACGCCCCTCCAGCTGAAGAGGCAAGCCCTCTCTGATTTTTACCTCGGAAGGTGACACAGGCAGCGTGAGGAGAGATGACAAAGACCAGAGGGGGAGAAACTGAGCTGTCAGAGAGAGAAATGGCATTCAGTAGCAGAGGAATTTAGCTCACTGATGACACACAGAAAGGGGACCATGAGAGACAGCTCCCTGAGTCAAAACAGGGAGACACCTCATCCACAGAGGAGTGAGAGATAGCTCAGCAAGGCCAAGGAGATCGCTTCAGGAAAAATTGACAGATAAGTGAAATTTCACCACACAGAAACACAGAAAGAAAATGACAGGAGTTTTCCTAATAGTAATGACACAAAAATCAGACTGTCAAATCAAATCAGCTAAATATTCTTCGTCTGATTCTCTACAGTTAGATAATATATATACAGTGTGTGTGAGGAGAAGAAATGTTGTCATAGCAACACCAGAGTACTGTATGATGTGAATCAATGACTGTGCTTCCCTACCTGTCACCACAGAGCTGATCAGTGAGAGAATCTGTGTGTGCACTCACTGGTACTGATTATTACTCTGTCTCACCACAGTAAAGCCAGTCAGCCTGTGTTTGAATGCATTTGCTCTGTACATTGACTGTGCATATGCCTCAAGAATAATCCCCAGTGTGGCTCTGCCTGATATGAGTGGAAAAGACACTTACCTGACGATATTTTTGGAGTGTTAATCTCTCTGTGTGGAGAAAAGAGAATAACACATTAGTAAAGAAATGTATCAATTCATGGGAGAAAAATAGGAACTTACTCGTGAACAGATCTGTTGCTGTGTTCTGTGTGTTCTGCAAGTGAAGTGATTGCATTTAGAGCTTAAACCAACCTGCAGTGAGAAGTAATAAAAGGAGAGAATTGATACTTACATATGTGACATACAGGAAAAAGAAAAACTTTGATAACAATAAAGGGAAGAAACTTACTTCAGAATTATTGAACTGGCATCTTGGAGTGTGCTGCATGTAAAGTAAAGTAAGGTTATTATAAGCTATCATCTGCTTCAGGAAAAGATCTTTCATCAGCAACTTATCATCAGTTCTTTTAAAGGGGTACCCCTACTCCATGATCATATACAGGTTTAAGTGTGAATATGAATTCATAGCCACTGTATGGTTAGATAAGACTTTTGCAAGGAACTGAAGACTGTTATGGTCATTACCATACAGTAAGGACTACTTCGAGTCAGTCACTACTTATCTACCCAACCAGAAGCATTAGTCCATTTCCTATTTGGTTTCTCTCAGGTGTATTTGTTCACATACATGTATGCATACATATTTTTAGATAGGAAAGAGAAAACTGTATCGCTATAGAGGTATTGAGAGTGAGATGAAGAAAAAGGTCTGATGAAGATTTGTGAAATGTGTATTTGCTGTGTTTTGTTCTTTGTTTTTCCTACAGGTGCAGGAACTTCAAGCAAGGTCCAAGTGCAGTAGCCTCTAATGATATTTCAGGAAGTAACCTTTTTCTTTCCAGGTGCTAGATCTTCAAGCAAGAAGTGTTAACTCTGAATTTGTTGCTTATTTTACCTCATTAATTTAGTGTATTTCAAGGGTGGTCTTGATATTGAGGATTTCAATTGGGGGTTTGTATTCTTGTTCTGCATGTTAGTGGACATTATTTCTTTGTTTGCCAAATAAAATCAATTGTTATTTTTCACCAATTTATCCTCCTGGTCAGTCGCTGTCCTTCCGCTTTAAGAGTAATAAGGGAACTCTCTCCTTGTGATAGTAATCGATTGGTCGGTTACATTTTGGCGCAGTCGGCAGGATGGACTCTGACATCAATAGACCAGGAGAGAACCTGGGGTCAGACGTACCAGCTATGGGTGAGGGATCCGCTGAGAGAGCTCTATCAAGGGAGAATGTGGATTTTACCATGTCTATGACTATGACTCCTATTGGTATTTTAGCTACCTACTTACCTAAATTTACTGGCAATAATATGCCTCTGAGAGATTGGGCAGAGCGTATTCAAAGTGCTATCAAAGCATATAAAGTTCCAGTTGATATGCATCGGGAAGTAGCCATTTTAGCTTCTGAGGGTGATGCACGGAAAACAATAATTAATGCCAGTCGGGATCTTCCTGTGAGTTTAGAAGACATTTTGGAGATACTTGAAGAAATATATGGGGACCCCTCTGACCTACACGTAGTGCGGAAGAGGTTCATGGATCGAACCCAGCGGGAGCAGGAGAGCATACCTCAGTTTGCTAATGCCCTACAAGAACTGATGAGAGCTATACAAAAAAAGGAAGATGCGGAGGATCCTTACCAGAACAACGGGATGTCTTCCTGGCTGAAAGACCAGTTTGTGCTGGGATTACGGAGCCATGTAGTAAGAAGGGCAGTAAAGAATAAGTTAGAACTAGACCCTGCAATTTCCTTTCAATCAATCCAACGACTAGCTATTAAATATCAACAAGAGGAGGAAATTACTCAATTGGCTATGCGACAACTAAATTCTGATGCAAAGGAAAAGGAAAGTGAGAATAGACATACCGCCCATACCTCTGCCAGTAAAAAGGGGGAAGAGGCCATCGAGTTAGGTCACATTTTGAAGCAGATGCAAGAAGATATTGCTAAATTAAGATTACGCCAAGAAGTCAGACGAGAAGAATACCATGGGCCCAGGGAATCTACTCAGAATAGAAATGACCAACCATTCACCTGCTGGAACTGCCGAAGAGAGGGACATTTTGCACGTAATTGTCCTAGACCTCAACGATATGCTCGCAATGGAAGCAATCAGAATTTAAACTAGAGCCTCCTAGGGTTGAAGGTCGGACGTTGGGAATGGCTACTCAGACCTATGTGCAGCAGGAGACAGGGCCAGTAGTAGGAAATTGTCCTTTGATTAAAATTAAGTTAGAAGGGAAAGAGGTTAATGGCTTGTTAGACACAGGATCCCAAGTGACTACCATTTCAGAGGCGTATTTTGCAAGGAATTTTCCTGGAAAAATTCAGGATTTGGAGATGTCTTGGATTGAGCTGGCAGCAGCCAATAATTTGCCCATCCCAGTCAAAGGAATTATTTGGATGGATGTGGAAATTGGTGAGGAACAGTTGGGAAAAAGGGGTATAATGGTGGTAAAGGGACAGCCATCCTCAGAAACCCCAATAATTGTTGGAATGAATATTCTGCAGGATCTGGATGGACGATTATTTTCGCAATATGGACATCGGTATTGGCAAAAGGTTTCCCGGCAACAAGAAGAGAGACGAGTGTTTCAAAATTTGATAAAAACATGTAGTGCTATTCGAAATGCCAAGCGTTGTAAGGGGAGGATTGGAGTGATAAGAGCACCCTGTGAGAAGGGTTTGTCTGTTCCCCCTAGGTCTGAGGTAGTCATGCAGGTGGCTGTGGGTTCCAACTGTCAAATTGCAGGTCTGACGGTGATGGTAGAACCAGTGAATCCGAGATTAGATATTACTGTAGCAAAGACAGTAGCCACGGTGAAAAATGGGCAAGTTCCTATCCGAATGTCAAATTGGGGAAAAGACACTGTACATATACCTTCGGGTGCTTGGTTGGCCGATGTGTTTCCGGTGGAAAGTGTAGGTGGTAAGGAAGTGCAAGTGGAAGAGAAAGGAAAAAATCTTTGCTCATGTCGGATAATGTCAACGGACTCTGATACTAAAGCGCAAGAATGGAATGGAGAGAAAATTTCCCAAACAGTAGTATTGGATGTTGAACAACTGAATGATAATGAGAAGTCTGCATTGAATCAGTTGTTTGAGAGAAATAAAGAAGTTTTTTCTATTGATGAAAGTGATCTTGGATGCTCTGATAAGATTCGTCATGAGATTAGAACTAGTGTTGGGCGAACATCTAGATGTTCGGGTTCGGGCCGAACAGGCCGAACATGGCCGCGATGTTCGGGTGTTCGACCCGAACTCCGAACATAATGGAAGTCAATGGGGACCCGAACTTTTGTGCTTTGTAAAGCCTCCTTATATGCTACATACCCCAAATTTACAGGGTATGTGCACCTTGGGAGTGGGTACAAGAGGAAAAAAAAATTTAGCAAAAAGAGCTTATAGTTTTTGAGAAAATCGATTTTAAAGTTTCAAAGGGAAAACTGTCTTTTAAATGCGGGAAATGTCTGTTTTCTTTGCACAGGTAACATGCTTTTTGTCGGCATGCAGTCATAAATGTAATACATATAAGAGGTTCCAGGAAAAGGGACCGGTAATGCTAACCCAGCAGCAGCACACGTGATGGAACAGGAGGAGGGTGGCGCAGGAGGAGAAGGCCACGCTTTGAGACACAACAACCCAGGCCTTGCATGAGGACAAGAAGCGTGCGGATAGCATGCTTTGTACCACCATGCAGTCATAAATGTAATAAAGATAAGTGGTTCAATAAACAGGGACCACGCGGCAACGCTAACCCAGCAGCAGCACACGTGATGGAACAGGAGGAGGCGCAGGAGGAGAAGGCCACGCTTTGTGAGACACAACAACCCAGGCCTTGCATGAGGACAAAAAGCGTGCGGATAGCATGCTTTGTACCGCCATGTAGTCATAAATGTAATAAAGATAAGAGGTTCAATAAACAGGGACCACGCGGCAACGCTAACCCAGCAGCAGCAGCAGCAGCAGCACACGTGATGGAACAGGAGGAGGCGCAGGAGGAGAAGGCCACGCTTTGTGAGACACAACAACCCAGGCCTTGCATGAGGACAAAAAGCGTGCGGATATAGCAGCAATGCTTTTTGCCGCCATGCAGTCATAAATGTAATACAGATGAGAGGTTCAATAAACAGGGACCGGAAACGCTAAACCATCCCAGATGTTCATCGGTCATGTTACTTGGTTGGGGTCCAGGAGTGTTGCGTAGTCGTTTCCAATCCAGGATTGATTCATTTTAATTTGAGTCAGACGGTCTGCATTTTCTGTGGAGAGGCGGATACGCCGATCTGTGATGATGCCTCCGGCAGCACTGAAACAGCGTTCCGACATAACGCTGGCTGCCGGGCAAGCCAGCACCTCTATTGCGTACATTGCCAGTTCGTGCCAGGTGTCTAGCTTCATGCCCGGTTTCAGGTCCAGCGGTGCCAGCCACAAATCCGTCTGTTCCTTTATTCCCCTCCAAATTTCCTCCCCTGTGTGCTGCTTATCCCCAAGGCAGATCAGCTTCAGCAACGCTTGCTGACGCATGCCAACAGCTGTGCTGCACTGCTTCCACGATCCTACTGCTGCTGGTGCTGGGTTAGCATTTCCGGATGAGGTACAGCTTTGAGATGCGTTGGAGGAGAAGGAGTCAGAGAGGTAGGTGCTGCTGTTGTTATCCAGCTGTTTGCGGCGTGGGCAACACCCGCGCCGTAGCAGGTGAGGAATCGCTGCCAGGCTCCACAAGGTTCACCCAGTGCGCGGTAAGGGAGATGTATCGACCCTGGCCGAACGCACTCGTCCAGGTGTCAGTGGTGAGGTGAACCTTGCAGGCAACGGCATTCTTCAAGCTTCGGGTTATTTAGCTGACCACGTGCTCATGCAACTCAGGCACTGCAGAGCGCGCAAAGTGGTAGCGGCTGGGAACCACGTAACGTGGGATGGCCACTGACATCATGCCCTTGAAGCTGTTTGTCTCCACCACTCGATATGGCAGCATTTCGCAGGCCAGAAGCTTGGCTATGCTGGCTGGCTGTTACTGCCACGGCCCGGGGGTCATTTGCTGGCAATTTCCTCTTGTGCTCAAACATCTCAGAAACAGACAACTCAACCGTAGCGCTGCACACCGAAGGGCTGTTGGTTGTTGTGTTTGATGAACACTGGGAGACCTCAAGAGCACTAGTCCGGAAAGTGACAGTGTCAGCATCGTCTGATGTTTGTGAATGTTGTGAACCACGCAATGGCTGGGCTACTGCTGCTGCTGAGGCGGGTCTGGTGGTGAGTCTGGTGAACCCAAGGGAGGCAGTGTTGCTGGTGGTACCCTGTCCTGCCGCGTTTGCCCACAGAGTGGGATGTTTGGATAGAATGTGGCGGCTCATGCTGGTGGTGGAGAGGTTGTTAATACTTTTCCCCCTGCTCAGGCGGGTCTTGCACACCTTGCAAATCGCCATGGTAACATCCTCAGTGCAGTCTTCAAAGAAAGCCCAGACTTTAACTGGCTGAGGACTCGGACCTCGTGCGTGATGTGCTGGTGCTGCTTAACCCACTGCTGGACGCTTGAGAGGTCATCCAAGTAATTATCTGGTCCTGTTCTTTTGGATCTGTGAGGGTTGTTGTCCTGGACAACATGGGCAGTATTGAGTGGGTTTTCTTGGGTGCTCCCCTGTGGCCTGTACGTGAACCGTCAGGGGAAACACCTCTTCCCTTGCCCCTCCCTCTTTCACCGGATTTCTTCCTCATTTCACTTATCCTTAAAGTACACGCTGACTGGCAGCAGTACAGTGGCAGTACAGAAATGCTATACAGTGGTGGGTGAGCGGTGTACCACTATTGTCAGCAGTGACACAGAGCACAATGCTATACAGTGGCGGGTGAGCGGTGTACTACTGTTCCCAGCAGACACAGAGTGGAAGTAAACACAATGCTATATAGTGTGGCTGAGCCGTGTACACAGAGTGGCATTAAACACAATGCTATATAGTCTGCTATATAGTCACCCCGAACAGGGTGATGTTCTGCAGAACCCGAACAGTGGCAAACACTGTTCGCCCAACACTACTGGGAGGGAACGCAGATTTTAGTACCTAAACACACGATACAACATGTTTTCCGGGGTCGGACTCTGAGGCACATACAGATGGTCCCGATCATCATCCTCATCATACAACTCTTCTCCTGAGTCTGACCCACCCACCACCTCTGCCACCCCAACATCCCCAGACACAGACCCCTCATCGTCCTCAACATTAACTTGGGATGCTGGCCTGAGCCAGACCTCCTCCTCCACATCAGGCCCCATCATCTCCTCAATGGCAGCCCTCATTAATCGCTCTGGCGACGGACTGATGGACACAACGTTCTCCTCCGGGGAGGGCTGCTGCTGACCACTGGCTGCTGGGGTGGATGTTATAGCTTGCGTGGGGCGTTGGCTGTTGCTGTTGTTGGGAGTGCTGCTCACAGCGGAGGTCTCTGGGGAACTCATGTTGAGCTCATATAGTGGTTGACGGTGAGTGGAGTATTACTGATCCCAGCAATATACACACTGACTGGCAGAGTACGCAATGCTATATAGTGTGGCTGAGCGAGGTACACAGAGTGGCAGTAAACAGAATGCTATATAGTGTGGCTGAGCGAGCGGTGTACCACTATTCCCAGCAGACACAGAACAGTGAACAGAATGCTATATAGTGTGGCTGAGCGAGCGGTGTACCACTATTCCCAGCAGACACAGAACAGTGAACAGAATGCTATATAGTGTGGATGAGCGAGCGGTGTACCACTATTCCCAGCAGACACAGAACAGTAAACAGAATGCTATATAGTGTGGCTGAGCGAGCGGTGTACCACTATTCCCAGCAGACACAGAACAGTGAACAGAATGCTATATAGTGTGGCTGAGCGAGCGGTGTACCACTATTCCCAGCAGACACAGAACAGTGAACAGAATGCTATATAGTGTGGCTGAGCGAGCGGTGTACTACTGTTCCCAGCAGACACAGAACAGTACACAGAATGCTATATAGTGTGGCTGAACGAGCGGTGTACTACTGTTCCCAGCAGACACAGAACAGTACACAGAATGCTATATAGTGTGGCTGAACGAGCGGTGTACCACTATTCCAAGCAGACACAGAACAGTGAACAGAATGCTATATAGTGTGGCTGAGCGAGCGGTGTACCACTATTCCCAGCAGACACAGAGTGGCAGTAAACAGAATGCTATATAGTGTGGCTGAGCGAGGTACACAGAGTGGCAGTAAACAGAATGCTATATAGTGTGGCTGTGCAAGCGGTGTACTACTATTCCCAGCAGACACAGAGTGGCAGTAAACAGAATGCTATATAGTGTGGCTGAGCGAGGTACACAGAGTGGCAGTAAACAGAATGCTGAGCGAGCGGTGTACTACTATTCCCAGCAGCGACACACAATGACTGGGGGGGACCCTGGCTAGCGTGGCTGGAGCGCGAACTACCCTGCCTGCCTACCCAAAGCTAAACCCACAGACAAATGGCGGAGATATGACGTGGTTCGGGTATTTATTTACCCGAACCACGTGACAGTTCGGCCAATCAGAGCGCGTTCGGGTCCGAACCACGTGACCCGTTCGGCCAATCACAGCGCTAGCCGAACGTTCGGGGAACGTTCGGCCATGCGCTCTTAGTTCGGCCATATGGCCGAACGGTTTGGCCGAGCACCGTCAGGTGTTCGGCCGAACTCGAACATCACCCGAACAGGGTGATGTTCTGCAGAACCCGAACAGTGGCGAACACTGTTCGCCCAACACTAATTAGAACAGATACAGCTGGCCCCATCAGAGAAAGATATAGATATATCCCTCCTAATTTGTTCCAAGAAGTTAAGCAGATGTTAGAACAGATGTTGGCGGCTAATGTAATAGAACCTAGCAGTAGTCCCTGGGCAGCTCCCATTGTGTTAGTGAAGAAAAAGGATGGTAGTCTGAGGTTTTGTGTAGATTACAGAAAGTTAAATTCAGTGACTATTAAGGATGCCTATCCCCTTCCGAGGATAGAGGACTCATTACTGGCTTTGGGGAAAGCTAAAGTGTTCTCTACTCTAGATCTTTGTAGTGGTTACTGGCAAATTTTAGTTGACAAAAAAGATCAGGAAAAGACCGCTTTTACTACACCCATGGGACTATATCAATTCAAGAGAATGCCGTTTGGATTGACGAACGCCCCAGCTACATTCCAAAGACTGATGGAGAGCTGTTTGGGCGAGTTTAATTTTGAACATGTGCTGATCTATTTGGATGACATCATCGTATATTCCACTGATTTTCATCAACATATTCAGCACCTGGATGTGGTATTCCAGAAGCTCAGGTCATATGGACTGAAGTTGAAGCCTAGTAAGTGTCATCTATTCAAGCCGGAGGTTAATTTCTTGGGGCATGTTATTTCCAAAGAAGGCGTCAAGCCAAACCCAGAAAAAGTGAAATTGATTAAGGAATGGCCAGTTCCTACTACTATCCGAGAGGTACGAGCATTTTTAGGGATAGCAAGTTACTATCGAAGATTTATACCGCATTTTGCACAGAAGGCTCGTCCTTTGCATTTTATTCTAAAAGGGGCTCAACTGAGAAAAAAAAATGATACTGTCTGCTGGAACACTGAACAGCAAAAAGCTTTTGATGAATTAAAAGCCGAAATCGAATCTTCTCTGATACTGGCCTTCGCGGATTTCCACCTTCCTTTTCGTTTGTATACTGATGCTAGTAATCAGGGCTTAGGTGCAGTACTGACTCAGGAAAAAGGAGGAAAAGAACGAGTAATAGCTTTTGCAAGTCGTAGTCTCAGAGAGACTGAGAAAAATCCAGCAAATTACAGTTCTTTCCGGCTAGAATTGTTGGCAGTGGTATGGGCCGTCACGGAGAAATTCAGTGAGTACTTGAATGGAGTAAAATTTACCATTTACACCGACAATAACCCCGTAGCATACCTTCAAACAGCTAAATTAGGAGCGATGGAACAACGGTGGGTAGCCAGATTAGCCAAGTTCCAATTTACTATTAAGTACAGACCAGGAAGAATCAATGGCTGTGCAGATGCATTATCGAGATTCCCATATGAACCTGCTGGAAGGGAGAGAGATGAAGATCTGGAAGAAGTTGAAGTACCCCTGTTTGGGATTAAGGAAAAAGCTAGTCACATGTCGAAAGAAAATGAGGATGAGTTGATGGTAAACATGATGGAAGTTATTGAGTCCTCCTCAGCAGAGTGGCAAAAATTGCAGGAAGAAGATCATATTCTCAAACCATTGAAAGAAAAGGTCAGAGCACAAGTATGGCCAAAGAGAATACAAAGAGTCAATTGGACGGTGGAGGGCCAAAAACTGCTTAGGCAGTGGGATCGCTTAAGAGTGGAGAACAATTTGCTGGTCAGAAAGGTGCGGTTGAAAAATTGGCAGAATGTGCGAAGTCAGATAGTGTTGACTCGGGATGTAGCAAGCAAAGTTATCACTACTCTGCATGAAAAATTAGGGCACCCAGGGCCTGAGAAAATAGCCTGGTGTTTCCGAAAGAGATTTTACTGTCTACAGATGGATGGGGTAATTAAGAAAGTATGCAGAGAATGTCTGACATGCAACACCAATCAAGGCACTGAGCCAAAACTCCCTTTGGTAAAATGGAGGACCAGCGCACCGTTGGAAGTGGTGGCAGTTGATTTTTTGTCTCTGGATACTGCTCAAGACGGACGAAGTAGCGTGTTGGTCATGATTGACCATTTCACAAAATTTGCTGTAGCCGTACCAACTAGAGACCAAACAGCAGTAACAGCTGCCAAGCACCTCTGGAATGACTTTATACAAACTTATGGCTGTCCTCAGCGGATCCATTCGGACCAGGGTCCGTGTTTTGAAAGTCGTTTGATGCAGGAGTTATGTCAGCTCTATAACATAAAAAAATCGCATACTACACCGTATCATCCTCAAGGGAATGGAGTCTGTGAACGTTTCAACCGCACCCTGATACAGAAGATACGGTCCCTGGAACAAGAAAAGAAACAACGTTGGCCGGTATACATTAAAGAGTTAGTCTGGGCCTATAATCACACTGTGCATGACGCTACTGGTTATGCTCCTTTCCATTTGTTCTTTGGAAGGGAAGATGGAGGACCTCTGGATGTTTTGTGTGGAAGGTTAGAGGGGGATCAAACTTCAAGGACTATGCAAGAATGGGTTGAGAACCACAAAAATAGAGTACAAGAGATGTATGACTTGGTACGGCGTAGTAATGAAAAAGAATCTGAAACTTTTGAAAGGAGGTGGAATTTTCAGGTCGGAGACATTGTCTTACTGCGAAACAAAGGAACACATGAGAAAGGAAAGTTGACATCAAGATGGGGTGCTGATTTGTGGAAAATAGTAAATCAGCCTTCAACAGACATTCCAGTGTATGATGTTCAGAAGATGGATGGCACGGGCCCCATTAAAAGAGTGAATGGGGCTCTGTTAAAATTGATGTCAGAACCTAAGCCTTTTGGAAAATCTAAGAATTGTGAAATGGAACTGGAAGAAATGGTCCCTTGTTGGGTCCCAGTGGAGCTCTCCAGTGGTCTTACACCCCAGGCTCAGAGAAATAGAGACCAAAATTTGGCTCATCCTGTTGATGAGTGGCAAGATGTTTCGGGTCTCAGGGAGGAGAGTTCTGGAAGCTCAGTAGAGAGTGAGAGGGGGAGTGATGCTGACCAGCAGGTTGAGGGTTCTCCTGAGTTAGAACCTGAGGGTTCCTTAAGGAGATCGTCCAGAGAGAATATTGGACTTCCTCCTAAACGCTATCTGCAAGAAGAATTTATATGGCAACAGAGGAGATAAAGTCTTCCTTACTGTATTTGAGCGATGTATTGTGTTATGCGAAGTGATTTCTTAGAGAATTGTAAGGGACTACAATTTAAAAAAAAGGGGAAAAATGTAGCCCTGCTACAAATAGTGCAGCTTCTTTAATTAAAAAAAAAAACAAAACATGTATTTTTATTTCTGGCCAGCATCAGCTATGAGAATTAGTGCTGGCACAGGCTGTATTTACACAGAGCAAGCAGCCAGCACTCAAGATGGCTGTTCTGCTCTCAGTCAGGGGGCGGGTGTCAGTTACACAGGTTGGGAACGCCCCTCCAGCTGAAGAGGCAAGCCCTCTCTGATTTTTACCTCGGAAGGTGACACAGGCAGCGTGAGGAGAGATGACAAAGACCAGAGGGGGAGAAACTGAGCTGTCAGAGAGAGAAATGGCATTCAGTAGCAGAGGAATTTAGCTCACTGATGACACACAGAAAGGGGACCATGAGAGACAGCTCCCTGAGTCAAAACAGGGAGACACCTCATCCACAGAGGAGTGAGAGATAGCTCAGCAAGGCCAAGGAGATCGCTTCAGGAAAAATTGACAGATAAGTGAAATTTCACCACACAGAAACACAGAAAGAAAATGACAGGAGTTTTCCTAATAGTAATGACACAAAAATCAGACTGTCAAATCAAATCAGCTAAATATTCTTCGTCTGATTCTCTACAGTTAGATAATATATATACAGTGTGTGTGAGGAGAAGAAATGTTGTCATAGCAACACCAGAGTACTGTATGATGTGAATCAATGACTGTGCTTCCCTACCTGTCACCACAGAGCTGATCAGTGAGAGAATCTGTGTGTGCACTCACTGGTACTGATTATTACTCTGTCTCACCACAGTAAAGCCAGTCAGCCTGTGTTTGAATGCATTTGCTCTGTACATTGACTGTGCATATGCCTCAAGAATAATCCCCAGTGTGGCTCTGCCTGATATGAGTGGAAAAGACACTTACCTGACGATATTTTTGGAGTGTTAATCTCTCTGTGTGGAGAAAAGAGAATAACACATTAGTAAAGAAATGTATCAATTCATGGGAGAAAAATAGGAACTTACTCGTGAACAGATCTGTTGCTGTGTTCTGTGTGTTCTGCAAGTGAAGTGATTGCATTTAGAGCTTAAACCAACCTGCAGTGAGAAGTAATAAAAGGAGAGAATTGATACTTACATATGTGACATACAGGAAAAAGAAAAACTTTGATAACAATAAAGGGAAGAAACTTACTTCAGAATTATTGAACTGGCATCTTGGAGTGTGCTGCATGTAAAGTAAAGTAAGGTTATTATAAGCTATCATCTGCTTCAGGAAAAGATCTTTCATCAGCAACTTATCATCAGTTCTTTTAAAGGGGTACCCCTACTCCATGATCATATACAGGTTTAAGTGTGAATATGAATTCATAGCCACTGTATGGTTAGATAAGACTTTTGCAAGGAACTGAAGACTGTTATGGTCATTACCATACAGTAAGGACTACTTCGAGTCAGTCACTACTTATCTACCCAACCAGAAGCATTAGTCCATTTCCTATTTGGTTTCTCTCAGGTGTATTTGTTCACATACATGTATGCATACATATTTTTAGATAGGAAAGAGAAAACTGTATCGCTATAGAGGTATTGAGAGTGAGATGAAGAAAAAGGTCTGATGAAGATTTGTGAAATGTGTATTTGCTGTGTTTTGTTCTTTGTTTTTCCTACAGGTGCAGGAACTTCAAGCAAGGTCCAAGTGCAGTAGCCTCTAATGATATTTCAGGAAGTAACCTTTTTCTTTCCAGGTGCTAGATCTTCAAGCAAGAAGTGTTAACTCTGAATTTGTTGCTTATTTTACCTCATTAATTTAGTGTATTTCAAGGGTGGTCTTGATATTGAGGATTTCAATTGGGGGTTTGTATTCTTGTTCTGCATGTTAGTGGACATTATTTCTTTGTTTGCCAAATAAAATCAATTGTTATTTTTCACCAATTTATCCTCCTGGTCAGTCGCTGTCCTTCCGCTTTAAGAGTAATAAGGGAACTCTCTCCTTGTGATAGTAATCGATTGGTCGGTTACATATACATTAGAGACATTGCAACCGAAAGGCTTGAATCAAATTAATCCTCTGACTTGTTTCTTGGATGACAGATGAAACTGTCATATTCATCAACTTGCTAGAAAAGCTGAATTTGGGTTTTACATGCTCAGTATTATATATCTAAAGCTTCCTGTTTGTTCAAAGAGTGTAGGGTTGTGTAGTATGCGGGGGCACCTCAGCCGCCCACGTCTGAGTACGTAATCCACATGCTGCACTGTTTTTATTTCATATATGTTTGGCATCCTTTTTTCCTCCTTTTTGCTTCCCCTTCCTTTTCTTTCATTTTTCTTCTTTCTCCACCCTCTCTCTACCCCCCCTTTTTTCTTCCTCTTTTTTGTCTTCTCATTGCTGCATATCTCTAATCCTTTTTTCTTTTTTCTAATTCTTTTTTCTCCTCCCCTATTGGGTTTACCATATGTATTGGATGGCAGTAGTGCCACCCATTTCTGTAACATTTTTTATCCCATCGTGTCCCTCTCTGACACAGACTGGTGGTTATGGGGTAACTATGGTTACCCAGAGCGGAGACGAGTAGGCAGGGTGGCAGCGCGCATTGCCGCGCCCCCCAGCCAATGGAGAGCCTTTTGGGCCGTGGAGGGCAGTGTTGTCCATGAGGACCAAGCCCACCGCTCGTACTCGGCGTAATGATGCAGCACGGATGCACTGAGCTGTAACCGCTCCAGCTACGCACATGATTGGCCATGACAGCCGTCGGGTTGCCAGCAGGGCCACGCCCACCACATCGATCCAGCGCGATGTTACAGCTCTGTTGTGCAGAGCTGTAACCACTCCCAGCCGCGCATCTGATTGGCCATGGCAGCCTGCTTGTCAGGTTGCCATGGACACTTCCGGGTATGGTACTATCAGCCTAACGGCTGATTTGTCCTATGGGCGGCACACAGCGCGGTTTTCGATTTGCAAACTGTCATCTTGCAGTCTGCAACATTCACACCATGGGTTTGCCGAGGATTGTGGACACGATGGGGCAGATGTACAATCTGATCTGAAGTTACTAATCATACAGGTCAGTTATGGGGCAAAGATTGTGGATTCTACTGTGGTATTCATGCATTGTGATTAGATTATATATGGTAATTGAGGGGGAGGTCCTTTTCTCTCCTGATGCCTGGTGATTGATCACTGTTGGTTTATATATAAATGTGCTTGTATTTTGTGTCACTCATATGTCTGCACTTATCTGATGAAGGGGACCCTCCGTGGCCCCGAAACAATTGTCATGCTGTGCATTCAATAAATGTGCTTGGGAATTTGAACTGGTGTGCCGACCGACCTTGAATTGATCGTACTGAACTGATGTTGCTTCTACATCAAGGTTGTGCACCCAAATATTCACAGCAAGGTTTGCCTTTCCTAAATCTGTTACCACACCTGGCTATATATACTGGGAACATATACCCCTGACTATATATACTGGGCACATATACCCCTGGCTACATATACTGGGCACATATACCTCTGGCTACATATACTGGGGACACATACCCCTGCCTACATATACTGGGCACATATACCCCTGGCTACCTGTTCTGTGGACATCTCTACCCCTGGCTACCTGTTCTGGGGACATCTATACTGCTGGCCACCTATTCTGGGGACACCTATAGACCTGGGGCTAGCTATTTTTGGGGAAGCACTGCTGTCAGATTGAGTGTATTTTGGGGAACTGCTGCCAGGTGAGAGGTGTCTACCATATTAAGGGGGCATTCTGCCTATTTATGTGAAATGCTGTCTATTTATGTGCCTCATGACTGCTGAATTTGTCTTGTTGGGGGCCTCATGGTTACTGAATTTGTCTTGTTGGGGGCCTCATGATTTGTTGGGGGCCTCAAGATCGCTGAATTTGTCTTGTTAGGGGCCTCATGATTGCTGAATTTGTCTTGTTAGGGGCCTCATGATTGCTGAATTTGTCTTGTTGGGGGCCTCAGGATTGCTAAATTTGTCTTGTTGGGGGCCTCATGATTGCTGAGTTGGTCATGTTGGGGGCCTCATGTTTGCTCATAATTGCGGAATTTGTCTTGATGGGGGGGGGGGGCCTCATGATTGCTGAATTTGTCTTGGAACATGCTGGAAGGTACATACTGAGGGAGGGTGGGTGAGCGTGAGCCTGCTAACCTCCATGTACATTTGAAGGGGCGTGACCAAATGTGGAGCACCCATAACCATGCCCACATTTTGTCACGACCCTTCACCTTAGGGGGCGCATTAATAGTCTTTGTCCCCGGGTGCTGAAAACCCTAGCTACGCCTCTGCCAGCATGCGAGGTGTGAGATCATTCCATGTGTCCTTACTAGAGTTGGGCCGAACCTCCGATTTTAGGTTCGCGAACCGGGTTCGCGAACTTTCGCGGAACGTTCGGTTCGCGTTAAAGTTCGCGAACCGCAATAGACTTCAATGGGGATGCGAACTTTGAAAAGAAAAAATAATTATGCTGGCCACAAAAGTGATGGAAAAGATGTTTCAAGGGATCTAACACCTGGAGGGGGGCATGGCGGAGTGGGATACACGCCAAAAGTCCCCGGGAAAAATCTGGATTTGACGCAAAGCAGCGTTTTAAGGGCAGAAATCACATTGAATGCTAAATGACAGGCCTAAAGTGCTTTAAAACATCTTGCATGTGTATACATCAATCAGGTAGTGTAATTAAGGTACTGCTTCACACTAACACACCAAACTGTTCACTGAACAGAACAGGTATGCAGTGGCGGGTTCACAGAACAGGTATGCAGTGGCAGGATCAATGAACAGGTATGCAGTGGCAGGATCACTGAACACAATAGGTATGCAGTGGCGTGTTCACTAAACAGGTATACAGTGGCGGGTCCACTGAACAGAACAGGTATACAGTGGCGGGTTCACTGAACAGGTATACAGTGGCGGGTCCACTGAACAGAACAGGTATACAGTGGCGGGTCCACTGAACAGAACAGGTATGCAGTGGCAGGTTCACTGAACACAACAGGTATGCAGTGGCGAGTTCACTGAACAGGTATACAGTGGCGGGTCCACTGAACAGAACAGGTATACAGTGGCGGGTCCACTGAACAGAACAGGTATACAGTGGCGGGTCCACTGAACAGAACAGGTATACAGTGGCGGGTTCACAGAACAGGTATACAGTGGCGGGTCCACTGAACAGAACAGGTATACAGTGGCGGGTTCACAGAACAGGTATGCAGTGGCAGGATCACTGAACACAATAGGTATGCAGTGGCGTGTTCACTAAACAGGTATACAGTGGCGGGTCCACTGAACAGAACAGGTATACAGTGGCGGGTTCACAGAACAGGTATACAGTGGCGGGTCCACTGAACAGAACAGGTATACAGTGGCGGGTTCACAGAACAGGTATGCAGTGGCAGGATCACTGAACAGGTATGCAGTGGCAGGATCACTGAACAGGTATGGAGTGGCAGGATCACAGTACAGGTATGCAGTGGGCTGAGGGCTCACTGAACAGAACAGGTATGCAGTGGCAGGATCACTGAACAGGTATGCAGTGGCAGGATCACAGTACAGGTATGCAGTGGGCTGAGGGCTCACTGAACAGAACAGGTATGCAGTGGCAGGATCACTGAACAGGTATGGAGTGGCAGGATCACAGTACAGGTATGCAGTGGGCTGAGGGCTCACTGAACAGAACAGGTATGCAGTGGCAGGATCACTGAACAGGTATGGAGTGGCAGGATCACAGTACAGGTATGCAGTGGGCTGAGGGCTCACTGAACAGAACAGGTATGCAGCCAGGAAGAAGTTAAGCCTAACTAATCTTTCCCTATATGAGAGACTGCAGCAGCTCGCCCTACTCTCACTAATGCAGGCACACGAGTGGCCGTAATGGCCGCCGCTGCCTGCCTTATATAAGGGGGGGTGGGGCTCCAGGGGCTAGTGTAGCCTAATTGGCTACACTGGGCCTGCTGACTGTGATGTAGAGGGTCAAAGTTGACCCTCAGTGCATTATGGGGCGAACCGAACTTCTTCCGCAAAAGGTTCGCGTGCGGTACCCGCCTACGTTCGCGCGAACCACGTTCGCCGGCGAACCGTTCGGCCCAACTCTAGTCCTTACTCAAGCTGGCGGTGCATGTGGATTACCCCCCCCCCCCCCCCCTGTGTTGATTGATGACCAACCTGAGTATGAGATAGAAAAGATTCTGGACTCCCGGCTTGTGCAGAACTCCGTGCAGTATCTGGTTCACTGGAAGGGATATGGCATAGAGGAGAGAACTTGGGTGCCAGATTGTCGTATGCACGCAGAGGAATTAAAGAAGGAATTCCATGACTCGCATCCTGGAAAGCCTGGTGGGAAGTGTCCGGAGTCCACTCCTCAGGGGGGGGGTACTGTAATAGCTCGCAGAAAAGCCGCCGCGTGTACTAGAAGCAAGGCGGCTGATTCCGCGTCCAGCGCGGCGGTTTGCACGCAGCAGCGTGCGTCTGGTGTGGCTGGGTCTGTTAGTTCACACAGGTTGAGGAATACGCGCGCGCGCGCTGAGAGGCAGAACCTTTATGACAAACGAGGAGGGATCAGCTGACCAGGTTGGTCAGCTGACCTCAGAGCAAGTGGCTATTGGTTGATCGGTGATGGGTGCCGACGGAGAGCGCCGCTCTATATATAGTCACTGCTGGTCAGTCTCAGGTTGTCTGCCGTTGCGAAAACTTACGTGAAAGCACTCAGACCATAGTCAGATCCCACAGTGTGTTAGAACCAGGAGGACCTGGGAATTCACAGTGAGCCAGATTACTTCTGTGTTATCTTTGTGTTATATTTCAGACTAGTTCCAGGGTGTCGAGACCACGGACCTCACACCCAAGACTAGGGATTCTGTGTTATCATTGTGTTATACTTCAGACTAGTTCTAGGGTGTTGAGACCACGGACCTCACACCCAAGACTAGGGATACTGTGTACCATCATATTATACTTCAGACTAGTTCCAGGGTGTTGAGACCACGGACCTCACACCCAAGACTAGACATTGTTTGATATCTGTTATTTTTCCCCCTCGGTTGCAGACCTCGACTGCCGGTCTGCATGTAGCCAGCCTCGCTGCCAGAAAACAGATGCTGCTCTCTGCAGTCACAGAGGAAACCGGGATGCCGCACGGCGGATCCTAATCAGCTGGGGGAGGCTCGACACCCGGCTTCACTGCTGCATCCACTGAGGGCCTGATGCCACCAATACCACCGACCCACCAGCCGCTATGTGCAGTTTGGTCACTCCTCTGCTGCAGTGATACCAGTCCTCCGCAGCCCGGGATCGCTGAGGCAACTCGATCCAAGCAGCCAGATCCCTTCCACCACGTGGGCTGCTGCACCGCTGTTGCCAAGGAGTTAAGGACGCCAGGACGGAGCACTCCACGTGCAGAGGAAGTCTGACCACCGCCGCTCTACACAGCCATCCGAGAAACGTGGCTGCTTCACCACCGTGACCACAGGGCCTGATGCCGCCATCCCACAGCGCTCTACTTACTCCACAGCCGTCCAAAGCCACGTGGAGCCTCAGGCATGGAGACCCAGATGCTGCACAGAGAAAAGCCACAGCTAGTACCCCGCTGCTGCTCCCAGCCCTCCACTGCACATGGGAGCTGAACCACTGCTCCAGGCATAGCAGGTTAGTGCTTACAGTACCGCTGCCCTCTAGCCAGGCCACAGCTTCTCTTATTTTACACACATCACCTAGGCCTCATCACAGCCAGGTAGTCTGCTCTTCCTGCAGCTCCAGGATCTTATTGAGGGTCCCACCAGCCATGGGTCACTGGCCATGCTGCCCCTTCAGCCACCGGACACTGACTACAAGCAACCATCGGGACACCGGCTACACACTGCCCCAGCAGCCATTGGGTCACTGGATACACTGGCCCATCAGCCATCAGGGACACTACCGTTGCAACTGAACCCCTCTAAACAGTATCCACCAGCCATCAGGACATTGCCGTATGCTGGCAAACCCCTAACACTGCCACACAAATGTGATCTGTTAGGTTTGGGATACCTGCAGCCAGGAAGGCCCTCTTGCACTCATGCCTGATCTGCCATCTGTACATCTACTAGGCCTACGCGACGCTTTTGGACTAGGCCGCTAGTCGGGGACTAGATTACTGTATTTCTTATTTCTATATTTCTACTCTCTCTCTCCTTTTCCTTTTTTCTTGGACCTTATGGGCTCCTGAATAGCTGCAGAGCAGTTGAGCGCCACTTTTATAGTGGCAGCTCCTCTCAACATAGCACTCAGGTTATCCCTCTGGTCCTCCTCGGCTACGTTTGTATTTATGGTGTTCATATACTTTGTATACAATACTTTACATGAACTGTATGCATTTGAACTGTACCATCACCGACCCTGTATGTGCCACAAACAATTCTGGGTACAACTTCGGTTGTACTTGGCGAAATAAACGAATTCTGATTCTGATTCTGACCTATTGCATTTCTGACTATCCCTCTGCTTTCTGATTTGGTACCTACGCATATCTGATTACCTGTTGCCAACCCTGCCTGCCCTTGGTTACCGAATCAGTCTTCTGTCTCTGTACCTTATCTGCCTGTGTGTTGCCGACCTGGCTTGCCCGACCTTGAGAGCTATCCCTCTCCATTGAGAGATTAGTCTCTAGACCTGCTGGTGACACCCACCTTCCAGGTGTCACTCAGCCACAGGCCCTTCCTGCTATCCAGCCTGGGGCTCCACCGCTTTGGATGTCTAAGGCTGCTGGAAGGTTTTTGCACTTCCCAGAGAGAAGCATTTCTCATACTGCCAAGGACCACCTGCGCCTCGGGTGGTTCCACTCAAAGTCATTACTGTTGCACCAAACACTCACACTATAGAGGTGTCCAGAGGTTAGTTATACTTGGATTATTGGTGATTCTGCAGATCATCAATAATCGGGTATATATCTGTATTCTTGGTGATACTGCAGATCACCAATAATCAGATTCTCTCTGTGTGCTGACACCGATCGTTACAAAATGGTTTTAATTTATATTCCAGACATTTCCCTCTACCAATAGATCTAACTTTACAAGATACCGTATTTTTAGGACCATAAGACGCACCAAGGTTTACAGGCCAAAAAACAGGGAAAAATATTCTAAGCCTGGTGCATCTAGGATGCAGGAGCATTTTGTGAAGCGTCACCTCCCCCAAGCTATCTCTATCTCCTAAGCAACACTGCCTAGCTAAAGTAGCCCCTGCCAGCTATAGTAACCCTGCTGCCCTTCCCATTTACTGCATCCCCAGGCCACCCTTACCCCTCGCCCTACATCTACCAGTCTTCTCTTCCCATACACTCTTACCTCCAATAGACCAGCATTCCCTCCACATACCTGGTACCATAATCTCAAACATTCACTCCCTCAGTAACTTTCTGATCTCTCTCCCAAGCAGCACCCTCCTCTGCCAAACACTCTGATTCAGACCTCTACATATGACACTACCCCCTCCTCCACACAATTCCTCATATACCCCACACCCCAGTCTCCCCTCCCAACAAACAAACAACACATACCAGCACTCCAGATCCCCTCCAGCTGTGCCGATGCTGCCATCTCCTCATCTCCAGGTCTCTTTCACTTTGCTCCCCATGCTGCCGGCTCTCTGACCTGTCACTGTCCTTCTGAGAAATGGTGGTGTTGTTCATGGTGCAGATACTGTGAGTTACAGCTTGTAGCTTCCTGTATTTCCCCGGCAGTGCGTGGCCCTGATGACGGTGCAGTCACAGAAAGAAGCAATTGGTGCATCTGCAGGCATTGATTGGCTGAGGACCTCTTGAACGCTGGGGATTGCACTATAGCCCACCCGAAAAGGTAACGCGGCCACTCAGTGGCTCAGCGTCAAACAACATTATGGTGATCTGAAAAGCTGTGCGCTGATTGGCTGCTGCGGTGGATGACTCGTGCCTCAGCCAATCAGACTCGGAAGATATTAAAGGCTGAAAGGCTGCACACAGTGCACATCCAGTAAGCGGGAGGGGGAAAAACAATCGTAATACCGGAAAGCTGCACTTTATATATGATCGTGTTTGCCTGCAGGACTGCCAATTATAGCGGCTTGTAAACTGCCTGCTCAGGTCTGGCAGCAAGTTATAATTCATGTATTTATCTGCAGACCCACGATTGTGACACATATATTCGCTGCTATTGATTGCCGGCCTTTAATATCTTCCGTGTCTGATTGGCTGAGGCACGAGTCATCCACGGCAGCAGCCAATCAGCGCACAGCTTTTCAGATCACCATAGAGATGTTTGACACCGAGCCACTGATTGGCCGCGATACCTTTTCGGGCGGGCCATAGAGCGGCCACCGTCACCAATCCTCAATTCTACTCTGCATTTATTTATGGTGCAGCAAACAGTAAGTACAGCAGCCGGCCACTTCTGTATATGCATGTGAGGGGGAAACCTGGGACACCTGGTGCCGGCCACAAAGTAATATTCGGACCATAAGACACACTGACTCCCCCGGCCCCCCCCCCCCCCCAATTTTGGGGGACAAAAAGTGCATCTTATGGTCCGGAAAATACGGTAGCTTATGCAAATCTACAAGAGTTTCCTGTCATCCTCTTTCTGTAGTCTGCAAGACACCCAAAACTGTCAAGGTTTTACTGTTTTACATGTGACAATTGTCAGGATTCCTAATATCGTTTTTCCGATTAACTGAACTGTGTCTATTGTCAAATAAAAATAAGTCTAATATTTTCCTTCCCTTAGGTACAGAAGACAAAGACTTTTTGATGTATAATTATTACAGGTTAATAGAGATGTATTGCTGAATCAGACAGGTTTCACAGCACATAGTATTCTGACTAGGAGACCACAATCTAATAATATTTAACGCAGTTACCTTGCTTTGCCAAACAAGAGAAGTTTAAGTAACAATGAAAGAGACATCTCAGAGGCAGATATATCCAGTTCGGCCTTTCTGGACGAGCTTTCTCGTCCAGAAAGGCACTGCTGCTTTCCCTGCGATGGTAATAGTGATACAGTCATTGTGTGTGGCTATAGTGGTCTGCTTTGGCAATTGTGGCAATTTGGCAACCATGGCTATGTCGGATAAAGAGTTTGCGTCCACTGCTCTGGCTGTATTGATCCTCGATCGAGTGAGGAAGAGGAACAGAAACAAGCAGAAGCGTTCGTGGTCCAAGGGTTGGCTACAGAGGAGAGATGAATTTAGTCACATGAGCCTTTTGCGTAAACTTCGCGAAAATAATCATGATGATTTTAGAAACTATGGGCTTGATTCACAAAAGAGTGCTAACTGTTAGCACGGCCGTTTTCGCGCGAATTTTTGCATTGCGCGCGATCGCGAATTTTCGCGCAAAACGATAACGGTTTTGCACGAAAACGATATCGATTTCGCGGGGAAATTCGCGTTTGCGCGCGAAACCGTTATCGTTTCACGCGAAAATTCGCGATCGTGCGCAATGCGAAAATTCGCGCGAAAACGGCCGTGCTAACAGTTAGCACTCTTTTGTGAATCAAGCCCTATGTCCGGATGTCTGATGAAAGTTTTGCTGAGCTGCTGGAGAAGCTCCGTCCGCGGATTACAAAGCAGGACACAGTCATGAGGGAGGCCATCACAGCAGAGCAACGATTCTGCATGACTTTACGCTTCCTTGCAACTGGAAGATCTTATGCAGATTTGAAATGTTCATCTGCAATTTCCCCACAGTCGTTGAGCCGTATTATACCAGAAACTTGCCAAGCCATTGTGTCGGAGTTGTCCGATTTCTTCAAGGTAAGCCTTATTTGTTAGTGACATTTGTGAGGCACTGTATGTAAACTGCCTGTGTTTTGTGCACTGCAATGTATTTGTTTTTTATTTTTTTGACTTTTACTACTCCGTTTACCTTCTTCCTTAAATGGCGAATGCAGTGAGCACGATATGAAGGGTGTCATATGTATGTCCTATTGGAAAATATCAGTTGCCTGGTAGACCTACTTATGTATTTGGCTGCAGTAGTGTCTGAATTACACCAAGACACGCAAGCAGCTATTTTTAAGGGTGTTGCTCACATACAGCATGCGTGTTGCCTCCCGTATCCTTTCTGTGAGCAACGCCACCAGCGGAACAGCTTGCCCAGCAGGCAGTGTGGCTTGCAGCAAGAACACGGCTGGCAAGAGCCATGCATGTGCAATAAGGCTCTTGCCATCTGTATTCTTGTAGCTGTACAACAAGTGGCCGTAGTTCGAGTAGTGCATTTGTATAAAGCAATAACCATGGTAAACATGCATGAAGTGCTGTACAATTTGGCTGGGTCATTAATGTTTTCCATTGTTTCTTTCCATAGTTCCCCACAAGCTCTGAAGAGTGGCAGGCGGTGGCAAAGGTTTTCATGGACACGTGGAATTTCCCGAATTGCGGTAGCGCCTTGGATGGGAAACATGTTCGCATTACTCCACCACCGAATTCAGGCTCATATTTCTATAATTATAAGGGATATTTTAGCGTTGTGATGATAGCCCTGGTAAACACGAGGTACGAATTCATGATGGTGGATGTAGGCACTAATGGACGTATAGCTGACGGTGGTGTGTTCGAAACCACAGAATTGTACCGTCGCCTGAAAAACAACCAATTGGAATTGCCCACTAATGAAGAGACTGTGAAAAACTTAAATTTTGCATTTGTGGCTGATGAGGCTTTTGCACTAGGACCGCATTTGATGAAGCCTTATCCACAACGGGGCCTGACTAGAGAGTGCAGGATTTTCAACTACAGATTGTCACGCGCTAGGCTGGTTGTTGAAAATGCCTTTGGCATCCTGTCCCAACGATTCCGCATATTTCTGAGTCCAATTACAGTGCTTGCGGCATGCACTTTGCACAACTTTCTGCGGAGGAAAATCCCACAGACATACTATCCACCAACAATGCTGGATCATGAAGACGTACAGACTGGTGCCTTCCATGAAGGTGAGTGGTGCAGGCACCCTGGGATGGCTGCTCTCCAGCCTGCTCCTCCTGCCAATTGTACATTTGAGGCAAAAATGAACAGAGACTTGTATCAGGACTATTTTGTATTCGCACAAGGATCAGTGCCTTGGCAGGATGCTAGAGTCCAAATGACTCAAATGCCTTGAAAGACTTTTTCCCTGTTTTCTGTTATTAGACATTTGCAAAAGTATAATTTTTTTGGACTTGTATAGCAAAAAAATGAATCTTTGCCTTTTTGTTACGCACAGCGCTTTTCCAGAGATCGTGATTAGCGGTGGTATGCATGCTAATCGCGGTCGCTAATCGCTGCCAAACCACTGCATGTAACACGTTTGCGGTTAACGTGTTCCATGCAGCGCACACTGCCATGTTACATGCTGCGATTCCCGCTCAAGAGGGAGCGGGCCCCTAAAGTGAACCTTAAGTGAAAAAAAAACAAATAGTTTTACTCACCTGGGGCTTCTCTCAGCCCCCTGCAGCTGTCCGGTGCCCACGTACAGTCGCTCAGATTCTTTGCATTCCCAGCCATAATAGCTCCCTTTATGTTGCTATAGCAGTATAGAGGGCTGCCATAGCAGCATAGAGGGAGCTATTGTGGCTGGGAACGCAAATAATCACTCGCGTTCCCAGCCTGACGGCCAGTAGGGCAAAACCAGAAGTGGCCGCCGGCGGGTCCAGAAGGATCGGAGCGACTGTACGTGGGCACCGTACAGCTGCAGGGGGCTGAGGGAAGCCCCAGGTGAGTAAAACTTTTTTTTTTCACTTTAGTGCCACTTTAACGAGACACTGAAGTGGAGTATTTTTGCCTATTTTTCCTTATAGTTTGCTTCAGTCCTCCCATTAGACGTAATCCACCATGTCCCCGCCGCAAAACGAGGGCTGCAGAGCCCCCAAATCCCCCTGCAAATATCCACAACCAACTTGGTAGTGGATTTTTCTGCAATGAGCGGCAGAGCTTCCATCTGTACCTCTGCCTTTCCTGACGTCAATCGCCGCACTGATCGCCGCCTCTCCCTGTGAAGGAAGAGTCAGAGGGGCGGGCAGAGGCGGCGATCCGTCCGGCAATTGACGTCAGGAGGGGCATAGCTGAGGCGATTGACGTCAGGAGGGGGAGGCCGATTGCCTCCCAATGTGTTTAATTATTGAATTTATTTGTTGAGCATGTGTAGTTTTCATGTGGGTTGTTTGCATGATTATCGCGTGTGTGATCGTCTGGATTAGCAAATGTGATTTCAGCCATCATTGATGTTCTTGATACATTCCAATTATCAAAGATGGCTGAAATCACATTTGCTAATGCAAGCGTCCAGACGATTACACATTTGCTCATCATGCAAACAAACCACATGACAAACTTCACATGCTCAACAAAGACAGTGGAATTCATCTATGAAACCTATCATGTTTGTAAACCCATTGGGGGCAATCGGGAAACACATTGTTCATTGTTCGCAGTTTGCGTACACAATAGGCACACTGTACTGTTGTCAGAGTGTGACAGATGAGCATACACAGAACAATGTACCCCCTTCATAGGATTAAGTGGAATAAAGTGTCATTTGTCCACTGCATTGATCTTGTTGGTAAGCCCATTGTTCACATACTCACACTGTTTGCATACACAGTAGGCACACTGTCAGTATACAGGCAATGTACCAGTTCCACTGGTGGTGTCACTGACAGCAAGGACAATGGTGGCAATGTGTCACTCTTGCCAGCCGTGTTCCTGCTGCAAGCCACACTGCCAGCTGAGAAAGCATTTCCGCTGGTGGTGTCGCTGACAGCAAGGAGGCGGGTGGCAACGTACGCCAAGCTTGCGTCATAAGGCTCTTGCCAGCCGTGTTCCTGCTGCAAGCCACACTGCCAGCTGAGAAAGCACTTCCGCTGGAGGTGTCGCTGACAGCAAGGAGGCGGGTGGCAACGATATGCCAAACTATCATCATTTCAGGAGAGGTAAAGCAATGCACACAGGAAAAAGAAATACTTTTTTTCTTTACTAAGAACTTTTTCAACGAAAAAAAAATGAAAAACTCCACAGAGTTCAGTAATGCCTGCCCCTGCAGGTGTCTATACAAATAAACAGTTCTCCAACATAGGAGTACACATTATTGGAATGTATCAACATCAATGCTGGCTGCAATCACATTTCCTATGATTACCCCTTGTACTCATCCCAGGGCCGCCTACAGCCCTTTGGAATTCGAGCTGAACAGGGTGCCCTTTGGCCAGAGCCTACCCTACTTACAGAGCCTACAGATACCTCCCTAGGGTGAGGGCTGGCTCTGTGCATGCATTCCAATCAATTGTGACAACGTGTGCCAAGCCTTGGATAGGCACAAGTGTGCAGCTTCAGTGCAGGGAATGCCAAGGACAGGCATAGTGAACCAGGAAACCATAGTGTTTCCTGGTTAAGTGCCCTTGGGAACGCATGCCCAGAGGCTACCCTCAACTTAGGTGGTCCGCGTGCTGTCCACCAGTTCCCTATCAAAATGCAGACAAGCCAATTCCCCCCCCCCCCCCCCCCCCCCCAAAAAAAATATAAAAGGAAAAAAAGAACCGGCAAAGAACACAAAGTAAACTAAAAGAACACAAAGTAAACTAGAGGCACAACATTCCTGAGTGTAGTCCGCCAAGGCGGGACAAATCAGAATTCAGGGGTGGTGTCGGTAGGGAAGCAGGAGATTTGGGCGCATGAGACAAGTGGACAAAAAGGGCGCCCCATTCACTCCCATTATAAATATCGTTTAATGGGCGCCGAACAGGGATAAAAAGGCCCCGGAGGTTATTAACGTTTTACAAACGGCGCCCGGAGATTTTTAAGGTTTTATAACTATGTTTGTGATGATTTAACTTTACAAAATGAGCCCGTGACGAATAACGTTTATAAAGATACTAAATCACTATTTCTAAAACATTTCTAAAACATTATTATCCACCCAAAAAAATTATTTACATTTTTTTATTTACATTTTTTATTTATTAATGTTTGTAAAACATTATTATCCATAGGGGGTCTTAGGTTTAGGCACCACCAGGGGGGTCTTAGGTTTAGGCACCACCAGGGGGGTCTTAGGTTTAGGCACCAACAGGGGGGTCTTAGGTTTAGGCACCAACAGGGGGGTCTTAGGTTTAGGCACCAACAGGGGGGTCTTAGGTTTAGGCACCAACAGGGGGGTCTTAGGTTTAGGCACCAACAGGGGGGTTTTAGGTTTAGGCACCAACAGGGGGGTCTTAGGTTTAGGCACCACCAGGGGGGTCTTAGGTTAAGGCACCACCAGGGGGGTCTTAGGTTTAGGCACCACCAGGGGGGTCTTAGGTTTAGGCACCAACAGGGGGGTCTTAGGTTTAGGCACCAACCGGGGGGGTCTTAGGTTTAGGCACCAATAGGGGGTCTAGGGGTTAGGGATAGGTACAGGGAGGGTTTTTAATAAACGTAAATATAAGTTTCAGTTTAGAAACAGGGAAGATTAACGTTTTAAGAATTGCCGATCTCATACACATTATTTAATGATTTATAAATTCTTAAAACACTATTTGTAAACAAAATTCTACACAATATTTCTATAAACGATAAAACTGCTTATCGTTTACACCACGCGCCCTTTTTTCCCGACGCCCTTTTTTGATGTACGCTGTCGGTAGGCCTGGCCAAAGGGGTTGTCTTAAAAATTTATCCAAAACTTAACTGTAAACTAAACAAAAACTTCAGGGATAACTAATCTCCCTTTCTTGTGTCGGCAAAATTGTCAGCGACAGTCAGTAGCTTGTCAAGATCGGCAGTGAGACGATGCATTGCTTTTGTTATGCGCTCTGCTTCGGCTTTCAGTTGTTGAACCCGGTCCATCACTTTGTAGCGTAATACTTCTGCAGCAGGCTCTTTCTCTCTTTCGTCACCTGCATGGGAAAACACACCATTAGCTGAACGAGTCAGATGTCATGACAACAATGCAATGCTGGTGGAAATTTTAGGTGTGAAAGTGGCGAATTGCCAGATCACGTTACAGGTAGTCCTTGGTTAACGTACGAGATAGGGACTGTAGGCTGTCAGAATCCGTTCTTAAGTCAAAACGCTGTGTCATCTCTGTCCCCTTTGCGTTTCATCTGGCCCCCCCTTTGCCTCCAGTGTCCCCCTGTAGCTCTCTATGTCGCGTACGTTAAAAAGGGGCGCTGGGAAAAAAGGGCGCCGGGTTTTTAACGATAAGCATGGATAACGTTTAAAAATGTATTGTACTGTATTTCGTTTAAAATTAATGTTTTATAAAGTTATAAATCATTAAATAATGTGCATTAAATCGGCAATTGTAAAAACGTTAATCTTTCGTTTAAATAGTGAAACGTATAATAACGTTTAAAAAAAAAAATTACTAAGTAACCCTCCCTGTACCTACCCCTAACCCCTAGACCCCCCTGTTGATGCCTAAACCTAAGACCCCCCCTGTTGGTGCCTAAGTAACCCTCCCTGTACCTACCCCTAACCCCTAGACCCCCCTGTTAGTGCCTAAACCTAAGACCCCCCTGTTGGTGCCTAAACCTAAGACCCCCCTGTTAGTGCCTAAACCTAAGACCCCCCTGTTGGTGCCTAAACCTAAGACCCCCCTGTTGGTGCCTAAACCTAAGACCCCCTGTTGGTGCCTAAACCTAAGACCCCCCTGTTGGTGCCTAAACCTAAGACCCCCCTTTTGGTGCCTAAACCTAAGACCCCCTGTTGGTGCCTAAACCTAAGGCCCCCCTGTTGGTGCCTAAACCTAAGACCCCCCTGTTTGTTTTTTCGTTTAAAAATAATGTAAAAAAAAAAAAAATGTGTACTGTTTTTCGTTTAAAAATAATGTTTGAAAAAAAATATTGTACTGTTTTTCGTTTAAAAATAATATTTAAAAATGTATAAATCATTAAATAATGTGTAATCATGAGAAGCAGTAATAAAACATTAAGTCCCCGGGCGCCGCTTTTAAAACGTTATTTTTCTCCGGCGCCCTTTTTTCCTATCGGGCGCCCATTAAACGATATTTATTATAGGAGTGAATGGCGGCGCCCGATTTGTCCACTAGCCTCAGGCGCCCGAATTTACTGTTACCCTCTATGTCCCCTCTGTGCCTCCATTCCTGCTGTGCCCCCTCTGTGCAGCCTCCTCTATGCCCCCTCTGTGGAACCTCCTCTATGCCCCCCGCTGGACTCACCTCCAAACCGAGTCCAACGCTGTCTGTCCTGCTCTCTCCGCATCCACCTCCCTCTAGCCGCGTACAGCACCACTTCCTGAATGTCATGTGACATACAGGAACCTGTATGTCATGTGGCATACAGGTTCCTGTATGTCACATTACATTCACAAAGCGGTGCCGTACGCGGCTAGAGGGATCTGGATGCGGAGAGAGCACACAGGGTATGTGTTTGTCAAACACTTTTCAAGAGTATGTGTTTCCCTTACCTTGGATAACCACTATGCCGCTGGACTCCTCCAATTCACTTCCGGATACATGAGTGGATGCTTCCGGCCTTTTACGTTTGGTTTGAACGCTCAGCTTGGCACCTGCAGAAAAACACAAAACAAAACACACAAAATTTGAAAATATGACCTGCATGTGCACTATGTGTTACTAATGTGTCTCAAGACCCTGCCGCTCAGCGCAGGAGAAACGCACAAGGTATTTGTTGTTCCGCGCAATGCCTATCGGTACGCGTGGCAGATTTGCGCCGGTTGTGGAGACAGAAGATGCTGGCGATGGTACTTTTCAATCGCACGGTGACTGCAGTTCTGGGTGCGTGCCTCATACACACGGGGCAACTGTTGCCCAGACAAGGAGGGAAAACATTCACCAGCACGAATGCGCAATCGTGTCACAACTGATAGAGCAGCAGCATGGCATAGGAAGCACAGAGCATGTCACAAAGGGAATAGTAGGGATTAGGGAAGGTAAGATGGTAAAAATTTGACAGCACAACAAGACCGAATGTTTACTACATTTGACTAAAAAGGTACCTTTTCCTGAGTGGACACGTAGTGAATCATCCTGGGTTGAAGAGACACGCTTCAGGACGTCGTCTCCCTATGGTAATACAGCAAATGGAAAAATATTAAGACAATGAAAAAATCAGCATATTACTCACATAAAAAAAAAAGGGACACAATTACCTTGCGAACATTTTTCAAACGGTCAGCGTCACGCTTCAGGTCGAACCAGCGTTTCTGTAAGGCCTCTTTGGATTTGTGCACGCCGAATTTGACGTATAATTCCCGTTGCACTTGCTTTATTATAAGATTTTTGTGGGTATTTGGGTGTGCTGCAGGGGTATAGTGGCAGTCATAGTCCTCTTCATCAAATCGTCTCACCAGGACAACTATTTGTTCCATCGGCATCACATCGGCCCATTTTCATGTGGCCCAATCTTCTTCTGATTCCTCAGATGGTGTTGACACAGCAGCGTAGTCTGCTTTCAACTTACTATGATGCGCTCGATGGTGTACGGAGTCTCCAGATGAAACATCAACAGACTGCACCTCCACATGTTTCTTTTTCTTCTTTGAGGAATGTTTTCTTCCATGGCTTTTTTCAGCTGGTTGTCCGACAGCTCCACAGATGCATGCTGCTATTTGTGATGGCCCAGTAGGTTCATTAACTGTGGCAATGGGCGCTGCTGGAGAGCCTGTCTGTGCAGATGGCACTGGATTAGGCTGCCCTGTGTCTTCACTCTCCTCCATGCTTGCTGCTGTCTCCATGAGAATGCCTTAACCCGGAACCGGAAGTGAGGTCACACCCCAAGACTTTTTAGATTAGCGATGTTACGATCGGATTTACGAGCGTTTATTGATTACAAACCTCTTTTTTTTTTTATTTGGCTCTGCTTACTGTATACTTGCACCTTTGCAAGACAACCATCAGGGCACATGGTTTGTAGAAAGGACTGTAGTGGTATGAAAATGTGACCCTGAAGCACCGGCGTAACCACCGGGAATGCGACCCCCTCAGCCGCAGGGGGGCCCGGGGCTGCTCCAGGGCCCGCCAGCCATGTGCGGGGGGGGGGGAGCGCTGCCACCCGCCCGATTCTAAGACCCCCCAGCCAGGTGTGGAACTGGCCGCAGCGTCTAATGGACGCAGGACCAGTTCATTCCCCGCAGCCGCAGTCTGTCTCCCGGGAGGCAGAGCAGGGCTACGGCAAGATGGCCGCCGAAGCCCTGCTCTGGAGACTATTTGTGTCTCCAGTACAGGGCTTCGGGAGCCATCTTGCCGTAGCCCTGCACTCTGCCTATCAGTGCAGGAGATGTGCAGGAGGATCATCGGGGAATCTGAGGCCAGGAGAGGAGACTTCTGCCAGGTGAGTGAATTGTTTTTTTTTTTTCTTTACAGGTGCTGCCCACTGTACTATTTTCTGTTGACTGCTGCCCACTGTATGATTTTTCTGGTGCCTGCTGCCCACATTGCGATTTTCTGGTGTCTGCTGCCCACATTGCGATTTTCTGTTGACTGCTGCCCACATTGCGATTTTCTGGTGCCTGCTGCCCACATTGCGATTTTCTGGTGCCTGCTGCCCACATTGCGATTTTCTGGTGACTGCTGCCCACATTGCGATTTTTCTGGTGACTGCTGCCCACTGTACGATTTTCTGGTGACTGCTGCCCACATTGCGATTTTCTGGTGACTGCTGCTCACTGTACGATTTTCTGGTGAACGCTGCCCACATTGCGATTTTCTGTTGACTGCTGCCCACTGTGCGATTTTCTGTTGACTGCTGCCCACTGTACGATTTTCTGGTGACTGCTGCCCACATTGCGATTTTTCTGGTGACTGCTGCCCACTGTATGATTTTCTGGTGACTGCTGCCCACATTACGATTTTCTGGTGACTGCTGCCCACTGTACGATTTTCTGGTGAACGCTGCCCACATTGCGATTTTCTGTTGACTGCTGAACACTGTACGATTTTCTGTTGACTGCTTCCCACTGTACGATTTTCTGGTGAACGCTGCCCACATTGCGAATTTCTGGTGACTGCTGCCCACTATAATATTTTCTGGTGCCTGCTGCCCACTGTACGATTTTCTGGTGAACGCTGCCGACTGTACGATTTTCTGGTGACTGCTGCCCACTGTACGATTTTCTGGTGAACGCTGCCCACATTGCGATTTTCTGTTGACTGCTGCCCACATTGCGATTTTCTGTTGACTGCTGCCCACTGTAATATTTTCTGTTGACTGCTGCCCACTGTACGATTTTCTGGTGACTGCTGCCCACTGTACGATTTTCTGGTGTACGCTGCCCAGATTGCGAATTTCCGGTGACTGCTGCCCACTATATTATTTTCTGGTGCCTGCTGCCCACTGTACGATTTTCTGGTGAACGCGGCCGACTGTACGATTTTCTGGTGAACGCTGCCCACATTGCGATTTTCTGCTGACTGCTGCTCACTGTATGATTTTCTGGTGCCTGCTGCCCACTGTACGATTTTCTGGTGAACGCTGCCCACTGTACGATTTTCTGATGAACACAGCCCTCATTGCGATTTTCTGGTGACTGCTGCCCACTGTACAATGTTCTAGTGAATGCTGCCCACATTGCGATTTTCTGATGACTGCTGCCCACTGTACAATTTTCTGGTGAACGCTGCCCACATTGCGATTTTCTGGGAACTGCTGCCCACTTTACGATTATTTTATGGTGAAATGCTGCCCACTTTAGGATTATTTTATGGTAAAATGCTGCCCACTTTACGATTATTTTATGGTGAAATGCTGCCCACTTTAGGATTATTTTATGGTAAAATGCTGCCCACTTTACGATTATTTTATGGTGAAATGCTGCCCACTTTGCGATTATTTTATGGTGAAATGCTGCCCACTTTACGATTAGTTTATGGTGAAATGCTGCCCACTTTACGAATAGTTTATGGTGAGATGCTGCCCACTTTACGATTATTTTATGGCGAAATGCTGCCCACTTTACGATTAGTTTATGGTGAAATGCTGCCCACTTTACGATTAATTTCTGGTGAAATGCTGCCCACTTTAAGATGAATTTCTGGTGCATTACGATTATTTTATGGTGAAACACTGCCCCATTACAATTATTTTATAGTGAAACGCTGCCCCATTACAATTATTTTATAGTGAAACGCTGCCCCATTACAATTATTTGGTACCTATGGGGGGCATCCAAATTTTCATAGGGGGCCCAGTGATTTCTAGTTACGCCCCTGCCCGGAAGTGAAGTGTCACACATCTGAACACAGAATAAATTGCAGCATTCCGTTCGGATAACCCATCATTTCCCCGATCGTTCGTTTGAAGGAAGGCAGTTGCACAGAGGTTCAAGAATTTGAGTGGTGTGACAGACAATAACGACTAATTAAGGTATGTATGAGTGTTTGCTTGGAAGTACTTATGAAAAGGACATGTACTTTGTTTTTACATATTTATTTTATTGGTCAATAGGTATTGTAGATGTTGTAGTCCTAATTTTGTGTTTTTATGTTTCCACAGTATGTCGCCTAAGGTGTCGCAAGAGACCTCTCTAGATAACGAACAACTGTTGGAATTCATTGAGCTGTACCGGAGTCTACCATGCCTCTGGATGACTAAAGGGGCTGACTATAACAACAAGGTGAAGCGCAATGAAGCGTACCAAAAACTTGCTGTATTTATGCGATCCATTCACCCCACAGCGACTGTAGAAACAGTTAAGAAGAAGATCGCAAACATACGCAGTCTTTGTTAAAGAAGACAAACAAATTGCTGGGTTGAAACGGTCTGGAGCTTCATCTGATGGGCTGCTTTAAAAAAGGCTGTGGTACTATGACCACCTGTCTTTTATTAGTGACCAGACTGTACCACGGCCAGCTAGTGCCACTCTTGCCCCTCTTCCAACAACGCCCACTTCATCCGGCTACGGGGACAGTGTTGTGGAAAGCAAGGAGGCTTGGTCAGAAAGTACACTGCAACAACTCGACGACAGTGAAGTACAAGCCTGTGCATCTATGGTAGGTTTACATACTTTATTTTCTCTCGTTCTGTGTGTTAACATTGGGCCTTGAAAGCAATACTTTGTGTATATTTACACAAATATATATATATATATATATATATATATATATATATATATATATATATATCTTTTGTCTTGTCAATAAAGTGTACCGCAGAAGGGCGCATAATGTATTCTCTACCATAATTTTTATATTGAGCGGAGCACACGCTGGTAACACGCTGGCACAGTTATAGCATGCAAAATCAAGGAAGGTAGTGCCCTGGCTGGTATTCCATAGAGGGACCCAGCGCTGCAAAGCAACAGAGCAAACCACTACGCCAGCATGCTCACCAAGTATGAAAATACTGGCCTGTAGTCATCCGCCCCTGGTAACATTCCACACGTGTACTTATTGTGCATGGCTCATGGGTCCCAACTGTTGCTGTTTTGGGAGGGATTTATTATTCTTATTAGTGTTCTTATTATGTTTGGGAGGTGTGACGGTAGGTAGACTGGTTGACCATGGAGAACTGTAGGAGCAGAGATTCCAATGGCTAGGGCCATTGGAATCTCTGCTCCCAGAACCTATTCAGTAGGAGAGCTTGGGCAAGACTGTTTGCTTTTTTTCATGGTGTTTCTAGTTAGAGTGTTGGTGAGGGAGATTGGTGTGTAGGGAGATTATTTGAAATGAACCCAAACGTGCTTCCTCAGTTTTGACAGACCAGTGTTTGAAGTTCAGCGGTTGTTATGTACCTCATACCAACCGAAGCCAAAGTGGTGCACAAAGCTATGTTTTCTATGAAAAAGAGTCAGGATGTGATGCTTTTACCAGTTGCTGTTACCATGCCAAGGTGAAAGCATGCCAAGCAAGTCTCCAAAGTATTGTTACGTGTCCAGATAGGTGGGCTTGTTATGTACCAGAGCCCAACTGCACGTGCACATGGAGGATGCAGTCTTTGCTGTATGTTATGTGTATGTGATAACAAATATGTGCCTTGTAATTAATCTTTTTATTTAATCTTCTTATTGTTTTTCCCGTAGGACACTCCGGAGAATCTTGTGCCACATCTGCTGTGCAGTACGCCGCTCTCCGAGCCACAGGACAGCCAGAGCCTCCATACCACTCCTACATCTAGACCCAGGAAATGGAGAAGAACAACTGCTGCAGACGGCGATACCGCTTTGGTGCAGATTGCATCATCACTGATGGTCAACAAACAGGAATGTTGTGGACTGCTATTTGGCCAATGTTGGTAGACAAATGCGGCAGATGACTGTGGAGCAGCGCAGAGCCGTGGAAATGATAATAAATTATTCTGTGTACAAAGGCCTGAAAGGCACCCTGGTGTACAGCGCCCCGCATGAAATAATCAGTGCCAACTGCCCGCGCTGTACCGCACCGCACCACCACACCACAGAACATACCAGCCCCCATCTTCATCTTTCCAGGCCATGTTGCAGGACAACTGCTTTTCATACCAAAATGTATAGGTTGAGAACTCAAGGGCACTGTAATTTTCTGTTCATTTTGCACATTTGTTTTCATTTCACCTTTTGTAGTGTTTTATGCACTTTACTATTTTTTGCCGGTTTTGTTACAGAGTTTACATTAAAGAATATTTATTTATTTTCTATTATTTGAGTTTGTTTTTGGTATGAGCATGTGATACTTATATGTGAAGATGGACGACATGTCATGTTAATGGAAAGGTACAGAGGTAACATGGGTGTGTCAAATCTTTGTTCATTGTGAAAGGGAGAAATTTCCCGTCATCCATCGGGATATGCTGCAAATAGTGTGGCTGCTTTGATAGCAACAAGGGTACAGGTAAAGAGCCACCCTACACGCTAGTTCGCAGCACAGCAAGTGTGTACGGTGGCTCTTGTCACCTGTGTCCTTGTGCTAGCAAGTATGGGTGCTGTCAGCAGGTCACCCGAGGTCAACGTGCACCAAGACCAAAGAGCAGGCCAGGTTGTTGCTTGCTTGCTATTCTGGTTGCCACCCGGGTCCTTGCTGTCAGTGACACTGCCAGCAGAAGTGCTCACTCAGCTGGCAGTGTGGCTTGCAGCAAGAACATGGCGCTTACATTGCCACCCGGTTCCTTGCTGTCAGCGACACCACCAGCGGAATTGCTCACTCAGCTCAGCTGGCATTGTGGCTTTCAGCAAGAACATGGCGCATACAGGGCGTACGTTGCCACCCGGTTCCTTCCTATTCTGGTCCTTGCTGTCAGCGACACTGCCAGCAGAAGAAGTGCTCACTCAGCTGGCAGTGTGGCTTGGAGCAAGAACATGGCGCTTACGTTGTCACCCGTGTCCTTGCTGTCAACGACACTGCCAGCAGAAGTGCTCACTCAGCTGGCAGTGTGGCTTGCAGCAAGAACATGGCGCTTACGTTGCCACCCGTAACCTTGCTATGAGCGACACATGTAGGGCATACGTTACCACACCACATAATGAAGGGTTCCTTGCGTCAATGAGTGACTAGTATATAGTACAACTCGTGTCCTTGCTGTATGTGTAGTATAGCTATCACATGGTGTCAGTATGTCGGCATACGGCGATCCGCGTGCACGCGAGCCAAACGCTCGCCCACGTCCTGAGAGATACCGGACCTCCCTGAAGCTGGGGGGAGGCCCGGAGACACCGCGGCGGGAGACGCCACGAGAGTAGATGCAGATCCACATCATGGACCGGTGCAGCTGGCGGCGTGAAATTAATTGATCTCCTCAATCCCATACTCGGGTTCACCGTCAATCAGAACAGGGGGGGGGGGGAGGGGGGAGTCCACACAAACAGCAGTTTTTAGCAATGACACATGAAAAGATCTTACACCTCTCATGGTAGAGTGCAGTGCAACCTTGTAAGTCACCTCATTGATCTTTTCAGACATCGGATATGGACCAATATATTTGGGTCCCAACTTAACCAAGGGCTGCTTCAAAGCTATATGACGTGTAGAGACCCATACCATGTCCCCAGGAGCGAAGTCCCACTCGGGAGATCGTCTCTTATCTGCCTGCCCCTTCTGTGTTTGGAATGCTTTAGGCAAATTACTCTTCACCAGAGACCATATCTTTTTTAAAGAGACACTGAAGCGAGAGTAATATCCCGCGGCTAAACGGGGGTCCCTTCACCCCCACCCCACCCCCACCCCCACACATGCCCCTGCTAACTATGAGCTCTGAAGTGAGATTTATTCTTGCTTCAGAGTCTCTTTAAAGAGTCTTGCCACTGTTCCAAAGCAGGGAAAGGGGAATTGTTCACATGAAAGGATGAGAATTTTGGTGATCTCCCTGTGACCACCTGAAACGGGGAAAACCCAGAGGAAGTGCTTTTTAGATTATTATGGGCAAATTCTGCAAACGGAAGAAATTTGACCCAGTCGAGTTGAGAATCAGCCACATAGCAACGAAGGAACTGCTCTAGTGACTGATTCATTCTTTCAGTTTGGCCGTTGGTCTGAGGGTGGTAACCTGAGGAGAAAGATAAAGTTATGCCCAACTGGTGACAGAATGCTTGCCAAAATTTTGAAACAAACTGCACCCCTCTGTCTGAAATCACATTCAGGGGTATACCATGGAGCCGGAAAATGTGGGTGATAAATAGGTCAGCTAGTTCTTGAGCTGAGGGGAGGTTTTTTTCAGGGGCACAAAGTGAACCATTTTACTAAAACGGTCTACTACCACCAGGGGCGTTCCTAGGGTCCTTGGAGATCGGTGGCACCTGGGGGCACTAGGTGGGGGCTATTAATGCAGTGAGTGGCAGTGAGTGCAGTGCAGTGCAGTGCAGTGCAGTAAGTGGGCGTGGCCATGGGTGGGGCCAATCGTACATTAGATTAGGACAGTGGTGGCGAACTTTTTGGAGGCCCAAACTGCAACCCACAAGTCACTTATCTATCGCAAAGTGGCAACAGCAATTTAAACTAAATACTATTGTAACGATCGGTGTAACACAGAGAGGGTCTGATTATTGGTGATCTGCAGTATCACCAAGAATACAGATATATACCCGATTATTGATGATCTGCAGTATCACCGATAATCAGATATATCACTAACCTCTGGACACCGGAGAGATATGAGTGAATACTTTGAGAGCAATACCTGTAGAACAGGTATCAGAGCAGTAGGCTATACTGCAAAAGAGAACAAGTGCCTTCCAGTAACCTGAGAATCTCCCGAAGGGAGGAGCCAGGCCAGGAGATGGAAGGACCAGAGCGTTAGTGACACCAATAGGAGAGTGTCACTAATGATCCGTGAACTATCTCTAAGGTAGGGAGATAGCTCTCGAGGTCGGGCAAGCCAGGTCGGCAACACACGGACAGATAAGTACAAAGACAGGAGACAGATTCAGTAATCCTAAGACATGCAAAGTCGAAGTACCAAATCAGTAATCAGAAGAGTGGTCAGGAAATTAGAAGGTCATAACAGATAATAAACAATGTCTAGTCTTGGTGTGAGCTCCGTGATCATCAACACCCTGGAACTAGTCTGAAGTATAACGGAATGGTAATACAAGTCCCTAATCTGGGTGTGAGGTCCTTGATCATCAACACCCTGGAACTAGTCTGAAGTATAACAGAATGGTAATACAATTCCCTAATCTGGGTGTGAGGTCCTTGATCATCAACACCCTGGAACTAGTCTGAATATAACAACTGGTAACACAGAATCTAACAAAAGGTCTGAGTGCTTCCACGTAGTGATCGCAACGGCAGACAACCAGTGAATGACCAGCACCCAGTATATATAGCACAGCGCTCTTCAGCGCCTCCCCTAAGTGTTGGACCAATGAGAACTGGTAGAATCGTCAGCTGACCGGCTTGGTCAGCTGACTCCCTTCTGGCTGTCATAAAAGTTCTGCCTCTCAGCGCGCGCCCGCGTCCTTCTGAACCTGTGTGGACTATCAGTCTCAGCCACACCAGCCATGTGTTGTGGGCACGGAACCAGCCGCACCGCTATCAGGGCATGCGGCGGTTTCTCCGCGTTCAGCCATAATGGTAGATGTAGGCCTACGCGTGCAAACCGCCACGTTGGACGCGGAATCAGCCGCCTTGTTCTGAACACACGCAGCGGCTTTTCTGCGTTTTCTCACAACTATACAAACGATTTAACACATACATGAACATGAACATTAAGGAAAATCCAAGTTGAAAAACTGAAAAGATAAACAATTTCATCCATCCTACTCCTAAAAAAATATATTCCTTTTTTTAGAACCTCCCAGTTTTATTTTCTGTTTTAAAAAGCTAAAAAAGTAGGTTTAATGCTATTGTCTCATATGATGATGATTCAGCTTTTCCCATAGTCTCGCAGTTAGCAATCATGTGACCCCCAACAAGACAAATTCAGCAATCATGAGGCCCCTATCAAGACAAATTCAGAAATCATGAGGCCCCCAACAAGACAAATTCAGCAATCATGAGGCCCCCAACATGACAAAGTCAGCAAGCGTGAGGCCCCCAAAAGACAAATTCAGCAATCATGAGGCCCCCAACAAATCATGAGGCACCCAACAAGACAAATTCAGCAATCATGAGGCCCCCAACATGACAAAGTCAGCAAGCGTGAGGCCTCCAACAAGGCAAATTCAGCAATCATGAGGCCCCCAACAAATCATGAGGCACCCAACAAGACAAATTCAGCAATCTTGAGGCCCTCAACAAGACAAATTCAGCAATCATGAGGCCCCCAACAAGACAAATTCAGCAGTCATGAGGCACATAAATAGACAGCATTTCACATAAATAGGCAGAATGCCCCCTTAATATGGTAGACACCTCTCACCTGGCTTCTGAATTCTCCTCTACTGGCTGCTGTACCTGGCAATACTGTTTTTGGCTGGATTGGGGATGATGTGTGAGCTGAAAGGCCTGGCAGTGATGCTGTGGCCTGGCTGGCGGTGATGCTGTGGCCGATGTTGTGGCTGGGTTGGCTGGCAGTGATGCTGGGCTGTGCTTGGCTGGTTGAAGTAAATTCTGGCCTGACTGGTGGTGATGCTGTGGCCTTTTTGATAGTGATTCTGGGCTGGTTGGCTGGTGGTGATGCTGGGTTGGCTGGGCTGGATAGTTTAGGTAGCGACAGGTGCCCCCTAGTTAAGGTAGCGCCAGGAGTACCCCAGTTTAGGTAGTGACAGGAGCCCACCAGTTCAGTTAATGACAGGAGCCCCCCAGTGTAGGCAGTGACAGGAGCCCCCAGTTTAGGTAGTGACAGGCACCCCCCAGTTAGGTAGTGACAGGCACCACCCAGTTAGGTAGTGAGTGACAGGGACCCCCAGTTGGGTAGTGAGTGACAGCAGGGACCCCCAGTTGGGTAGTGAGTGACAACAGGGACCCCCAGTTGGGTAGTGAGTGACAGCAGGGACCCCAGTTAGATAGTGAGTGACAGCAGGGACCCCCAGTTAGATAGTGAGTGACAGCAGGGACCCCCAGTTAGATAGTGAGTGACAGCAGGGACCCCCGTTAGGTAGTGAGTGACAGCAGGGACCCCAGTTAGGTAGTGAGTGACAGCAGGGACCCCCGTTAGGTAGTGAGTGACAGCAGGGACCCCCGTTAGGTAGTGAGTTACAGCAGGGACCCCCGTTAGGTAGTGAGTGAGTGACAGGGACCCCCGTTAGGTAGTGAGTGACAGGCGCGCTCCCCACCCTACCTACCTTGCCGCATCAGACCTCAGGATCAGCGGGCGACCCGACCAGATAGTGCGGGCACGGGCACAAATATGCGGAAGTGATGTCACTTCCGCATATCAGCGGTGTCCGCTAGGTCCTAGCGCCCGCTCTATCTGGTCACCCGGCGCTGATCGAGGTCTGAATGGCAGCGGGGACAGCAGAGCGGAGCAGGGCAGAACGGGGCAGCGGCGGCCGGGAGATACATGGCACCCCAGGACAGATTGGGGGCACGGGCCCCCCCAAAATAGGGCTAGCGATGCCCCTGACTACCACCCAAATGACAGTCATCCCCTCAGAACTAGGAAGTTCTCCCACAAAGTCCATGGATATATGAGTCCATGGCTCCGAAGGTACTGGTAGAGGTTGTAATGTCCCAGAAGGAGCTTGTCTGGAGACTTTATTCCATGCGCAAACTGAGCAGGCCAACACAAATTCTTTACAATCATTCCTGATTGATGGCCACCACACACATCGGGACAATAGTTCCTGGGTTCTGGCTATACCTGGGTATCCAGCATTCTTATGATTATGAAAGGTTTGCAGGACCTGGAGGCGTAAGTGCCACGGAACAAAGAGGACGCCATCTGGCTTTCCCTGTGGAGTGTCAGACTGGTACGGTTGCAGAGTGGCAGTTAGATCCTCCATGGGCTCTGTGGCTGCCTGCTACCACTATGTGCTCAGGTAAAATTTTAACAGGGAGCGAAGGTTGAACCGTCTCAGGCTCAAAGCAACGAGACAGTGCGTCGGCCTTGATATTTTTATGACCAGGTTTGTAGGTTATTATAAACCTGAACCGAGAGAAGAAGAGTGCCCACCGCACTTGTCTCGGGTTAAGCCTCTTTGCCCCTTCAATATACTCCAGATTTTTATGGTCTGTGTATACCGTAATGACATGCTCTGCCCCTTCTAGTCAGTGACGCCACTCCTCAAAGTCCATCTTGATGGCCAACAGTTCGCGGTTACCAATGTCATAGTTCTTTTCTGCATACGAAAACTTGCGTGAAAAGAATGCACACGGGTGTAACCGTCCCTGAATTCCTGAGTGTTGAGATAAGACAGCCCCCACACCTATCTCTGAGGCATCCACCTCCACAATAAAGGGACGTGTTAAGTCCACATGTCGCAGGATGGGAGCTGAACAAAAGAGTGACTTTAATTGGGAAAAAGCTGTGCACGCTTCACTGGACCAATTAACCTCCTTGGCGGTAATCCCGAGCTGAGCTCGGGGTATGCCGCCGGAGGTCGCCGCTCAGGCCCTGCTGGGCCGATTTGCATTCTGAAAAAAGCAGCACACGCAGCCGGCACTTTGCCAGCCGCGTGTGCTGCCCGATCGCCGCCGCTCCGCGGCGATCCGCCGCGTGCAGCGGCGAAAGAGGGTCCCCCCACCCGCCCGAGCCCAGCGCAGCCGGAACAAACAGTTCCGGCCGGCGCTAGGGGCTGGATCGGGCGGCTCTGACGTCAGGACGTCGACTGACGTCCATGACGTCACTCCGCTCGTCGCCATGGCGACGAGGAAAGCGAAACAAGATAGGCCGCTCATTGCGGCCTATCTTGTTACTTTCGATTGCCGGAGGCGATCGAAAGTACGCTTCCGGAGCGCCCTCTAGTGGGCTTTCATGCAGCCAACTTTCAGTTGGCTGCATGAAATACTTTTTTTTTTATTTAAAAAAAACCCTCCCGCAGCCTCCCTGGCGATTTTAATAGAACGCCAGGGAGGTTAAAGGTGTCTGCCCCCTTCTTGGTCAAGTCAGTGAGGGGTGTCACAACTGTGGAGAACCCCTTGATGAACTTTCTATAGTAGTTGGCGAATCCCAAGAACCTTTGGAGGGCTTTAAAGCCCACTGGTTGTGGCCATTCCAAAACTGCAGAAACCTTCTTGGGATCCATGGATAGACCACTTGTGGACAAAATGCAACCCAAAAAGGACACCTCTGACACCTCGAATAAACATTTTTCCAACTGCGCATATAAACAGTTCTGCCTGAGCTTTTCTAGGACAAAGCTGACGTGCTGCCTGTGCTCTCTGAGGGTTTTAGAAAAAATCAGAATGTCGTCCAGATACACGACAACAAAACGTCCTAGTACCTCCCTGAAAATTTAATTGACCAGTTCCTGGAACACGGCAGGGGCGTTACACAACCCAAAAGGCATCACCAGGTACTCGTAATGCCCATCGGGTGTGTTGAAGGTCGTTTTCCATTCATCCCCCTGTCGAATGCGTATCAAGTTATAAGCCCCCCTCAGATCTAGCTTAGAGAACACTTGAGCCCCGGACACTTGAGAAGATAAATCATCCATTAAAGGTAGGGGATAACGATTGGGAATTGTGATTTTGTTTAGTGCCCTGTAATCAATACAAGGCCTGAGTCCACCATCTTTTTTTTGAACGAAAAAGAATCCGGCCCCAGACGGTGACTTGGAGGGATGGATGAAACCTTTCTCCAAGTTTTACCGAATATAATCTTTCATGGCTAACTGTTCAGGGCCAGAAAGATTGTATAAGTGTCCCCTGGGGGGCAAAGTACCAGGCCTTAAATCGATGGGACAATCAAAATCCTTATGAGGGGGAGCTTATCTGCTGAGCGGGAACAGAACACATCAGCAAAATCTGAATATGGAACTGGAATACCTTCTACATGAACCTCGGATGAACACAGGACCGCTTTTCCTAGACAAGAATTTTTACAGGCAGGAGACCACAAAAGTAATTGTCCAGAGTTCCAGTCTATCTGGGGTGAGTGTTTGCGTAACCAGGGTAACCCCAACACAATGGTAGAAGAGGACATCTTGAGTACATAGAACTGTATTTCCTCTTTATGCAGGACCCCTACCTGAAAGGTAAGGAGAGGGGTCTGGGAAAGAGGCTGTTTATTCTGCATGGAGAATCATCGATGGCGGTGACATAGATCTGCTTCTCCATGGAAAGGATGGGAATATTCCAAGTTGAAGCCAGATCAAAATCGATGAAGTTAGCGGCAGAGCCTGAATCGATGAAGGCCTGTGTATCATGAACTTGAATCCCACAACACAGAACAGGGCACCAATAATTTAGCATTTTTAGGAGGTAGAACAAGTTCACCCAGGGTAGCACCTCCAACTACACCTAGGCGGAGAAGTTTTCTGACTTCTTGCTACAATTCTGTATAAGATGTCCCTTCTCCCCACAATATAAACAGAGACCTTCCTTTCTTCTCCTAATCTTTTCTGCCTCGGACAATTTGGAATGGCCGATTTGCATTGGCTCTTACGCAGTCCGCACTGGACGCACCAGAAGGAGAGGAAGGTACAGCTTTAACAAAAGTACGTGATCTGCCTTGCTTGTGATATCTGACCCTGCGATCTATCTTAACGGCCAGAGCTATTGCCTCGTCAAGAGTTTTGGGCTCAGGGTGACTGATCATAACATCTGAGACTGACTCTGACAACCCAGAGAGGAAACAGTCCAACAAAGAAAAATTTTCCCATCTAGAGGAGACCACCCACTTCCTGAACTCTGAGGCGTAATCCTCCACTGTACCATTGCCCTGCCGTAGCCGTTTCAATTTTCTTTCAGCCGTAGCGGCTATATCCGGATCATCATAGATGACCGCCATGGCTTTTAAAAATTCCTGTACTGAAGACAAGGCCTCATGGCCGTCAGGCAGACTATAAGCCCATGTCTGGGAATCCTCATGTAACAAGGTTTCGATTAAAGTCACTCTCTGACGTTCAGTGCCTGATGACGTGGGTCTCATTTCGAAGTAAGACATACATCTGTTTCTGAAATTTGTAAAGTCTCATCTCTGACCTGAGAATCTCTCTGGGAGTGCCATTTTGGGTTCAACTACTCGAGGGGGGGGGGGGGGGGGGGGCAACTGTGCTGGGGGTGCCTGCAGATTGAGCACTGTATCAGATAAGAGGTTAATCTGAGACTGTTGTGACGTCACAGTGGCCTTTAACTGCTCTACAGCTGTAGTAAGAACTAGCACCTGCGCACATAAATCCTCCATAGTGGTCATGGTCTGTTGTTATGTAACGATCAGTGGCGTAACAGATGATCAGATTGTGCTCAATCAGGACAATAGTCAGTACTTTAATCAGAGTGTGATCACAGGTGTATTGGTGCACAGGAGAATCAGGAGTACTCCTAAAGTGATAGCCCTAAGGGTTGGGGCTATCACAATGCAGAGAGTGGTCGTACAAGCAAGGTCGGTAACGGGTCGGTCAGAAACAGTACAGAATCGTCAGGCAAATATTGTAGTCCAAATAACAGGCCAAGGTCGGCAACAGATCAGATTGGCGTGGTACAGAATCGTAAGGCAGAAAACAGGGTCGGTAATCAGGCAGAGAATCGGCAACAGATCAGTACAGAATCAGGAGGAAGAGGGCGGAGTCAGAAGTTCAAGCAAGAAGTCATACACAGCAATATCAAATACAATAATAATAGTAATTACTATTACAGCTATCAAAATCCTGAGCTTAGTGTGAATCCCCGGGGTCCTGCCAGATCAAACACACACTGGGATCTGACTAAGGTCTGAGAGCTAGCACTTAGTGTTGGGCGAACAGTGTTCGCCACTGTTCGGGTTCTGCAGAACATAACCCTGTTCGTGTGATGTTCGAGTTCGGCCGAACACCTGATGGTGCTCGGCCAAACCGTTCGGCCGCATGGCCGAACAAAGAGCGCATGGCCGAACGTTCCCCGAACGTTCGGCTAGCGCTGTGATTGGCCGAACGGGTCACGTGGTTCGGACCCGAACGCGCTCTGATTGGCCGAACGGTCACGTGGTTCGGGTAAATAAATACCCGAACCACGTCATATCTCCGCCATTTCTCTGTGGGTTTAGCTTTGGGTAGGCAGGCAGGGTAGTTCGCTCTCCAGCCACGCTAGCCACGGTCCCCCCCAGTCATTGTGTGTCGCTGCTGGGAACAGTAGTACACCGCTCGCTCAGCCACACTATATATAGCATTGTTTACTGCCACTGTGTACCTCGCTCAGCCACACTATATATAGCATTGTTTACTGCCACTCTGTGTACACCGCTCAGCCAGACTATATAGCATTGTGTGTACTGCCACTGTGTACCTCACTCAGCCACGCTATATATAGCATTGTGTTTACTGCCACTCTGTGTACACCGCTCAGCCAGACTATATAGCATTGTGTGTACTGCCACTCTGTGTACACCGCTCAGCCACACTATATAGCATTGTTTACTGCCACTCTGTGTACACCGCTCAGCCACACTATATAGCATTGTTTATTGCCACTCTGTGTACACCGCTCAGCCACACTATATAGCATTGTGTGTACTGCCACTCTGTGTACACCGCTCAGCCAGACTATATAGCATTGTGTGTACTGCCACTCTGTGTACACCGCTCAGCCAGACTATATAGCATTGTTTACTGCCACTCTGTGTACACGGCTCAGCCAGACTATATAGCATTGTTTACTGCCACTCTGTGTACACGGCTCAGCCACACTATATAGCATTGTTTACTGCCACTCTGTGTACACCGCTCAGCCAGACTATATAGCATTGTGTGTACTGCCACTCTGTGTACACCGCTCAGCCAGACTATATAGCATTGTGTGTACTGCCACTCTGTGTACACCGCTCAGCCAGCACACTATGTAGCATTGTGTTTACTGCCACTCTGTGTACACCGCTCAGCCACACTATATAGCATTGCGTACTCTGCCAGTCAGTGTGTATATTGCTGGGATCAGTAATACTCCACTCACCGCCAACCACTATATGAGCTCACCATGAGTTCTTCAGAGACCTCCGCTGTGAGCAGCACTCCCAACAACAGCAACAGCCAACGCCCCACGCAAGCTATAACATCCACCCCAGCAGCCAGTGGTCAGCAGCAGCCCTCCCCGGAGGAGAACGTTGTGTCCATCGGTCCGTCGCCAGAGCGATTAATGAGGGCTGCCATTAAGGAGATGATGGGGCCTGATGTGGAGGAGGAGGTCTGGCTCAGGCCAGCATCCCAAGTTAATGTTGAGGACGATGAGGGGTCTGTGTCTGGGGATGTTGGGGTGGCAGAGGTGGTGGGTGGGTCAGACTCAGGAGAAGAGTTGTATGATGAGGATGATGATCGGGACCATCTGTATGTGCCTCACAGTCCGACCCCGGAAAACATGTTGTATCGTGTGTTTAGGTACTAAAATCTGCGTTCCCAGTAGTGTTGGGCGAACAGTGTTCGCCACTGTTCGGGTTCTGCAGAACATCACCCCGTTCGGGGTGACTATATAGCAGACTATATAGCATTGTGTTTACTGCCACTCTGTGTACACGGCTCAGCCACACTATATAGCATTGTGTTTACTGCCACTCTGTGTCTGCTGGGAACAGTAGTACACCGCTCACCCGCCACTGTATAGCATTGTGCTCTGTGTCGCTGCTGGCAATAGCGGTACACCGCTCACCCACCACTGTATAGCATTTCTGTACTGCCACTGTACTGCTGCCAGTCAGCGTGTACTTTAAGGATAAGTGAAATGAGGAAGAAATCCGGTGAAAGAGGGAGGGGCAAGGGAAGAGGTGTTTCCCCTGACGGTTCACGTACAGGCCACAGGGGAGCACCCAAGAAAACCCACTCAATACCGCCCATGTTGTCCAGGACAACCACCCTCACAGATCCAAAAGAACAGGACCAGATAATTACTTGGATGACCTCTCAAGCGTCCAGCAGTGGGTTAAGCAGCACCAGCACATCACGCACGAGGTCCGAGTCCTCAGCCAGTTACAAGGAGCCAGTGGGCACAAAGCTGACACAACCGGCAGCGACACCACTCACACAACTGCCAGATAACCAGACGACGTTGAAGTGAGCTGCGCAGAGGTTGTTCTGGGGAGCTCTACTCCACGGCGGCGGCCCCCCACAATGACATATGACGAGTTTGAGGAGATGGAAGAGGAGGGTATGGACAATGTGGACATAGACCCAGATTTTGTTTGTGAACGAGAATATCGCCGTCGTAGCAGCAGCACAGATGAGTCTGTTGAAGAACCCACTGCTGCACGAGTTCGCCTTGTGCCACAAGGTAGGCGGCGCGCAATTTCAGGCACCACAAGCGTGGAAGTTCAAGTGAGAGGCAAAAGAGGCGCAAACAGAAATCGCCAGCAAGGCAGGTGCTCCAAAGTCTGGGCTTTCTTTGAAGACTGCACTGAGGATGTTACCATGGCGATTTGCAAGGTGTGCAAGACCCGCCTGAGCAGGGGGAAAAGTATTAACAACCTCTCCACCACCAGCATGAGCCGCCACATGCTATCCAAACATCCCACTCTGTGGGCAAACGCGGCAGGACAGGGTACCACCAGCAACACTGCCTCCCTTGGGTTCACCAGACTCACCACCAGACCCGCCTCAGCAGCAGCAGTAGCCCAGCCATTGCGTGGTTCACAACATTTACAAACATCAGACGACGCTGACACTGTCACTTTCCGGAGTAGTGCTCTTGAGGTCTCCCAGTCTTCATCAAACACAACAACCAACAGCCCTTCGGTGTGCAGCCCTACGGTTCAGTTGTCGGTCTCGGAGATGTTTGAGCGCAAGAGGAAATTGCCAGCAAATGACCCCCGGGCCGTGGCAGTAACAGCCAGCATAGCCAAGCTTCTGGCCTGCGAAATGCTGCCATATCGAGTGGTGGAGACAAACAGCTTCAAGGGCATGATGTCAGTGGCCATCCCACGTTACGTGGTTCCCAGCCGCTACCACTTTGCGCGCTCTGCAGTGCCTGAGTTGCATGAGCACGTGGTCAGCAAAATAACCCGAAGCTTGAAGAATGCCGTTGCCTGCAAGGTTCACCTCACCACTGACACCTGGACGAGTGCGTTCGGCCAGGGTCGATACATCTCCCTTACCGCGCACTGGGTGAACCTTGTGGAGCCTGGCAGCGATTCCTCACCTGCTACGGCACGGGTGTTGCCCACGCCGCAAACAGCTGCACCGCCGTCCCTCCCACTGGATAACAACAGCAGCACCTACCTCTCTGACTCCTTCTCCTCCAACGCATCTCAAAGCTGTACCTCATCCGGAAACGCTAACCCAGCACCAGCAGCAGTAGGATCGTGGAAGCAGTGCAGCACAGCTGTTGGCATGCGTCAGCAAGCGTTGCTGAAGCTGATCTGCCTTGGGGATAAGCAGCACACAGGGGAGGAAATAAAGGAACAGACGGATTTGTGGCTGGCACCGCTGGACCTGAAACCGGGCATGAAGCTAGACACCTGGCACGAACTGGCAATGTACGCAATAGAGGTGCTGGCTTGCCCGGCAGCCAGTGTTATGTCGGAACGCTGTTTCAGTGCTGCCGGAGGCATCGTCACAGATCGGCGTATCCGCCTCTCCACAGAAAATGCAGACCGTCTGACTCAAATTAAAATGAATCAATCCTGGATTGGAAACGACTACGCAACACTCCAGGACCCCAATCAAGTAACATGACCAATGAACATCTGGGATGGTTTAGCGTTTCTGGTCCCTGTTTATTGAACCTCTCATCTGTATTACATTTATGACTGCATGGCAGCAAAAAGCATTGCTGCTATATCCGCACGCTTTTTGTCCTCATGCAAGGCCTGGGTTGTTGTGTCTCAAAAAGCATGGCCTTCTCCTCCTGCGCCTGCTCCTGTTCCATCACGTGTGCTGCTGCTGCTGCTGGGTTAGCGTTGCCGGTCCCTGTTTATGGAACCTCTTATCTTTATTACATTTATGACTGCATGGCGGTACAAAGCATGCTATCCGCACGCTTTTTGTCCTCATGCAAGGCCTGGGTTGTTGTGTCTCAAAAAGCATGGCCTTCTCCTCCTGCGCCTGCTCCTGTTCCATCACGTCTGCTGCTGCTGGGTTAGCGTTGCCGCGTGGTCCCTGTTTATTGAACCACTTATCTTTATTACATTTATGACTGCATGGTGGTACAAAGCATGCTATCCGCACGCTTCTTGTCCTCATGCAAGGCCTGGGTTGTTGTGTCTCACAAAAGGCGTGGCCTTCTCCTCCTGCGCCTCCTCCTGTTCCATCACGTGTGCTGCTGCTGGGTTAGCGTTACCGCGTGGTCCCTGTTTATTGAACCACTTATCTTTATTACATTTATGACTGCATAGCGGTACAAAGCATGCTATCCGCGCGCTTCTTGTCCTCATGCAAGGCCTGGGTTGTTGTGTCTCACAAAGCGTGGCCTTCTCCTCCTGCGCCTCCTCCTGTTCCATCACGTCTGCTGCTGCTGGGTTAGCGTTGCCGCGTGGTCCCTGTTTATTGAACCACTTATCTTTATTACATTTATGACTGCATGGCGGTACAAAGCATGCTATCCGCACGCTTCTTGTCCTCATGCAAGGCCTGGGTTGTTGTGTCTCAAAGCGTGGCCTTCTCCTCCTGCGCCTCCTCCTGTTCCATCACGTGTGCTGCTGCTGGTGCTGGGTTAGTGTTACCGGTCCCTTTTCCTGGAACCTCTTCTCTGTATTACATTTATGACTGCATGGCGAAAAAAAGCATGTTACCTGTGCAAAGAAACATGACATTTTCCACATTTAAAATTTTTTTCTTTGAAACTTTACAATCAATTTTCTCAAAAACTATAAGCTCTTTTTCAAATATTTTTTCCCTCTTGTACCCACTCCCAAGGTGCACATACCCTGCTAATTTGGGGTATGTAGCATGTAAGGAAGCTTTACAAAGCACGAAAGTTCGGGTCCCCATTGACTTCCATTATGTTCGGAGTTCGGAGCGAACACCCGAACATCGCGGCGATGTTCGGCGAACGTTCGCGAACCCGAACATCTAGGTGTTCGCCCAACACTACTAGCACTGTGAAGTATTCGCAACAACAGACAAAGAGCAAATGACAGGCAGATCCTTATATACAAAAGATCACTTAAACAGCACCGCCCAGAAGCCAGCCAATCAGTGTGCAGGCAAGTGTCAGCTGACCAGCAGGTCAGCTGACACGTCTCCTAGAGGCATAAGTGCGGCGGCGATCTGCGCGCACGCGAGCCAAACGCTCGCCCATGACAGGTAAACCCGGGTATCCGACCATTTTTACGCTATCCGGTCGGATCCGGATACCGGATACCTGGGCCAATATCCGGATAGCTCTATGCGGATATCTGGACGCATAATCCGGATCCGGGTAGTGTAACTAAGGAGATGATGTCATTCAGCCAATCAGAGGGCTCCCAGCAGAAGCCCTAGCAACCAATCACAGAGGGGTACCTTGGCCAGTCCCTCCTCTATATAAAGTGGCGGCCATGATGAGAATCTCGTCCTTGCTTGTGACTACCACTGAGATAGTTTGTCCAGTGTGTTTGGCTGAGCAAGTGCATTATCCCAGTGATAAACCCAGCGTTTTTACACACCAACACCTGCTGTATATAACACTGTTGTCTATTGTAGTTTAGCTAGTAGTGTTTTATATTGTTGTAGTTAGTTAGTGTGTGTCAGTCTGTGCTGTCTGTGAGCTGTGACAGTCTCTGCTGCAGCCTGCAGCAGCTCTGCTAGTTAGGTGTCTGTGTCTTTGTGTGCTGCTGTTTGTGCACATAGGCCAGCCTGCTATTGCCTTAGCTACACAGTTAGGAGGATTACTGTGTATATTGTATTGTTGTGTAGTTATTCAGTACTGCAGTGCTAGTTGTGTTAGACTAGTACTGTCTGTGTGACTACTGCATTTCTGCTGTGCTGATCACTCTTGAGTGTCAGTGTGACAGACCGTCCGTTACTGTGCACACTGCATTCTACTGTGCTCTGTTTCACCCCCCGATTTGAATAAAGTACCCCACATCCATCTGGTGACATCATCAAACGTGCACTATGTCTGCTGGCATTGGCAGCAGGGGGAAGGCCATCAAAGGCAAAAAGAGAGGGAATATTGCTTGCAACATCACCGACAGCAGTTCTGCCACACTGCCAATTCAGCCGGTAGCCACTGGCCGTGAACGCACTGGGCGCCAAGCTGATAGGGGGAGTCACGCTGCAGAGGCGCAGCAGCATGTAGCGTCAATTTTTCAACAGGGTAGGTGGAGCAAATTGGAGGAGAAAGACGCCGAGCCTGTGATGAAGCTCTTAATGTTGGATGAGCAGGGCACCAGCAGCTCTACAACAGAGAGCTCTACCCCCACCACCACTCCTGTTTGCAGGAGCAGCAGCGTCCACCCAGCAGCAGTGCATGGGGACTCGTCGGTCATGTCGACCCCAGCGGGCAGCCTACCCTCAGTGAGTGCTGAGTCTCCAGACCCCACAAGCGTAATCAGGCCTTTTACCAGCACTGAGTTTGAGGGGGATAGTCTGGCCAAAATTGGCTATGTGGATGAGTCACGGATGCTGACGGTGGTTGTTGGGGAGGAGTTCTACTCCTTGCATGATGTGTCAGACTCAGCAGAAGAGGAGTTGGGGTCCGCAACAGATTCCCAGCAGTTGTTTGTGGAGGGGGAGTGTGAGGATTATGATGATGAGGTGAAGGACAGAGACTACCAACCACAGGAGGGGCATGTTAGCTCCTCTGAGTCTGAGGAGGAGGATACGTCGGTGGGTCTGTCACGGAGGATCATGATCTCAGACATTGGCAGGAGCAGCAGTGACCAACAGCCTGCTGCTTTATCTTCTGCCACTACCACTCAACCCCAGGCCCCAACCCCCGCTGGAAGAAAAGTAACAGCAGCAGGGCGTAAGGGAAAATTTTTATCCCCGTCTGGAATTATTTTCATCTGCCGTCCGTCACTTGAGAGCAAGTTTGTCACCTGTAAGGTGTGCCAGGTGAAGCTGAGCAGAGGTAGCACCCCCGCCAACTATGGCGCCTCCAGCTTCATAAAACACCTGGCGGGTAAACATCACCTGGAGCATGAGGAGTTCTTGAGGCTGAAGGAAGCTGTCGCTGTCAGTGTTCCACCCAAAACCACCACCGGAACCCCCTTTTCCACTCCTACCGACACTGAGGCCTGTTCAGGCAACCAGTCCTCAGTGCTCTCCTCTGCTCCCTCCTCGGCTTCCCGTGCAAGCCAGAAGCGACACCAGACCCTGCTGACTGAGGTGTTTGCAATCAGGGCTCAGCCTCCCAGCAGCCATCGGATCCACCTGCTCAACGGCCTGCTTACACGGGCCATGGCCTCCCAGCTCCTCCCGTACTCCTTTGTGCAGAAGGGGAGTGACATGCGTGCACTCCTGCAGTGTGCAGTGCCGGATTGGCCTGTCCCCAGCCGGCACTATTTCTCATGAACGGCCATGCCAGCACTACACCGCTTCATGAAGGCCAATGTGGAACGTGGGCTTGAGCAATTGGTGGGTGAGCGGGTCCATGTCACTATGGACTCGTGGAGCAGCCGGTTCAGGACAGGCCGCTATCTGTCCTTCACTGCACACTGGGTCAGTTTGGTGGAAGGGGGTGAGGAGGGGACAGCAGCATCATCAAGCCAGTGGGTGGTGCCACCCCACAGTAGGGTCAGGGGAAGTGCAACAAGTTCCTCTGCTCCGGTTCCACCCTCCAGCACACCCTCCGCCACCAAACGCCCCCGCCTCAGCAGCAGTGTAAAGGCCCGCCACTGCCAAGCACTGCTGGAGATGGTCAGCCTGGGCAAGCAAAGCCTGACAGCAGAGCACGTCCTGGATAAACTTCAGGAGCAGGAGAGGCGATGGCTGACCCCCAGAGGCCTCAGAGTCGGTGTCCGATAATGGGGCCAACCTTGTTGCTGCCATCCGCCGGGGAGACCTCACCCACATCCCCTGTCTGGCCCATGTCCTGAACCTGGTGGTTCAGAAATTTTTGAGCACCTACCAGGGGATGGAGCCACTTTTAAAAGCAGCTCGCAAAACAGTGGGTTATTTCCGCCGCTTGGGCGGTACCTCATCGGCCCTGGAAGCTGTGCAGCTGGAGCTGAACCTGCCACGGCACTGTCTGCTAATCGATGTTCCAACACGGTGGAATTCCACCCTGGCCATGATGGAACGTCTGGTTGAGCAGAGGCAGGCTGTCAACCATTACTTGGCCAAAGCCACCACCAATGCCACCATGTACAGGAGCAGCACCAGCAGCCATCTGCAGCTGGTGTGCATGGTCCTGGCACCCTTCCTGGAGACCACCAACATGGTTAGCCGGGACCGTGCGTCAGTTTGTCAGTGGGTGACCATGGTGTGCATGCTGCACAAGGCCTGAGATGGTCTGATTCAAGTGGGAGAGAGAGAGAGCAGCAGGCACCTGCACAGTCCACCTCTGTGCAGCAGGAGGAGGAGGTTGAGGACTTGGAGTTGGAAGAGTTACATAGTTACATAGTTACATAGTTACATAGTTACATAGTTATTTTGGTTGAAAAAAGACATACGTCCATCGAGTTCAACCAGTATAAAGTACAACACCAGCCTGCTCCCTCACATATCCCTGTTGATCCAGAGGAAGGCGAAAAAACCCTTACAAGGCATGGTCCAATTAGCCCCTAAAGGGAAAAATTCCTTCCCGACTCCAGATGGCAATCAGATAAAATCCCTGGATCAACATCATTAGGCATTACCTAGTAATTGTAGCCATGGATGTCTTTCAACGCAAGGAAAGCATCTAAGCCCCCTTTAAATGCAGGTATAGAGTTTGCCATAACGACTTCCTGTGGCAATGCATTCCACATCTTAATCACTCTTACTGTAAAGAACCCTTTCCTAAATAAATGGCTAAAACATTTTTCCTCCATGCGCAGATCATGTCCTCTAGTCCTTTGAGAAGGCCTAGGGACAAAAAGCTCATCCGCCAAGGTATTATATTGCCCTCTGATGTATTTATACATGTTAATTAGATCCCCTCTAAGGCGTCTTTTCTCTAGACTAAATAAACCCAGTTTATCTAACCTTTCTTGATAAGTGAGACCTTCCATCCCACGCATCAATTTTGTTGCTCGTCTCTGCACCTGCTCTAAAACTGCAATATCTTTTTTGTAATGTGGTGCCCAGAACTGAATTCCATATTCCAGATGTGGCCTTACTAGAGAGTTAAACAGGGGCAATATTATGCTAGCATCTCGAGTTTTTATTTCCCTTTTAATGCATCCCAAAATTTTGTTAGCTTTAGCTGCAGCTGCTTGGCATTGAGTACGATTATTTAACTTGTTGTCAATGAGTACTCCTAAGTCCTTCTCCAAGTTTGATGTCCCCAACTGTATCCCATTTATTTTGTATGGTGCTAGACCATTAGTACGTCCAAAATGCATGACCTTACATTTGTCAACATTGAATTTCATCTGCCATGTATGTGCCCATATAGCCATCCTATCCAGATCCTGTTGCAATATGACACTATCTTCCTGAGAGTTAATGATTCTGCACAATTTTGTATCATCTGCAAAAATAGCAACATTGCTCACTACTGCATCTACTAGGTCATTAATAAATAAATTGAAGAGCACTGGACCCAGAACAGACCCCTGTGGGACCCCACTGCTAACAGTCTCCCATTTTGAGTATGATCCATTGACCACAACTCTTTGTTTTCTGTCCATTAGCCAGTTCCCTATCCATGAACACAGACTCTTCCCCAGTCCTTGCATCCTCAACTTTTGCACCAGACTTTTGTGGGGAACAGTGTCGAAGGCCTTTGCAAAGTCCAAGTATATCACATCTACAGCATTCCCAATATCCATATTAGCATTCACTACCTCATAAAAGCTGAGCATGTTAGTCAAACAGGACCTGTCTTTAGTAAACCCATGTTGATGCTGAGAAATAAGATTATTTTCTACTATGAAGTCATGTATAGTATCTCTTAGTAACCCCTCAAATAGTTTGCATACAACTGATGTTAAACTTACAGGTCTATAATTTCCTGGATCAGATTTTTTGCCCTTCTTAAATAATGGGAAAACGTGGGCTGTACGCCAATCCACTGGGACTCTGCCAGTTGCAAGAGAGTCACAAAAGATAAGATAAAGGGGTTTATCTATAACTGAACTTAATTCCCTTAGGACCCGAGGATGCATGCCATCCGGGCCAGGTGCCTTGTCTATTTTTAATTTATTTAGTCTTGCCTTCACTTCTTCCTGCGTTAAGTATTTAATATTACAGTTAGAAGATTGAGACTCTTCCGCCTCTGTAGTTTGCAACAGTGCTGTTTCTTTTGTGAAGACAGAAGCAAAGAAAGCATTTAATAACTCTGCCTTACCTTGGTCATCCACCATTGAGTTCCCATCCTCATCCTTTAGGAGTCCTATACAGTCAACCTTTCTTTTTTTAGAGTTAATGTACTTGTAAAACTTTTTTGGGTTAGATTTGATATCCTTAGCGATTTGTTTTTCAGCTTCAATCTTTGCCTGCCTAATTTCTTTTTTACAATTTTTATTGCACTCCTTATAATTGCTTAGTGCAGCCTCTGTCCCCTCCTGTTTTAAGACCTTATAGGCATTCTTTTTCCTCTTCATTTTATCTTTAACCTTTCTATTCATCCATAGAGGCCTTTTTTTATTCCTAGACATTTTGTTTCCATATGGGATATACATTCTACAGTATTGATTGAGTATAAGTTTAAAAGCTTGCCATTTCCCTTCAGTGTCTTCCCCTTGTAGTACATTATCCCAGTTCACCAAACTTAGTGCCTGCCTAATTTGAGTGAACTTTGCTTTTCTAAAGTTCATAGTTTTAGTGGTCCCGCTGCCCCGTGGCCTATCAGTCACCAGCTCAAACGTTATCATGTTGTGATCACTATTTCCCAAATGTTCTTGAACCTGCACATTTGATACATTATCTGGTCTATTAGAAATGATCAGATCCAGTAACGCATTCCCCCTAGTTGGTTCAGTTACCATTTGAGTCAAGTAATTGTCCTGTAGTGCTGCCAGAAATCTGCTGCTTTTACCAGAATGGGTAGCCTCAATACTCCAGTCAATGTCTGGAAAGTTGAAGTCGCCCATAATTATGGCCTCATTTTTACCTGCAGCTTTTTCAATCTGCTGTAGTAATCGCAGTTCTGCAGCTTCATTAATAAGAGGTGGCCTGTAGCATACCCCAATAAGCAATTGGCAACTTTTATTTCCACCATGAATATTTACCCAAACGGACTCCACATCTTCGCAATCTTCCTCCATCTCATCGTTGAGGACAGCTGTAAGAGAATTCTTAACAAAGAGACAAACCCCTCCACCTTTTTTCCCTGTTCTATCCCTCCTAAACACATTGTATCCTTTTAAATTAGCTATCCAGTCATGGCTTTCATCCATCCATGTCTCGGTTATTCCCACAATGTCATAGCCTTTGTCATTCAGAATGAACTCTAGTTCGTCTATTTTATTTGCAAGGCTCCGAGCATTGGTTACCATGCACTTTATATTTTTAACACCACATTTACCAATTTTGTTTACATGAAATTGGCTACTTGAATTTTTACCAACCTCCTTAATCTTTACACTGTCCCCACCCCCCTCTCCACCCTCCATAATGATAGGTTCCCACTGTCTTTTTACCTCATCTTGTCTATGTATTGAGACTTTATCCTCCCGCCTCCCCCCAGATCCTAGTTTAAAATCTCCTCCAACCGTTTAGCCATCTTCTCCCCCAATGCAGCTGCACCCTCCCCATTAAGGTGCAGCCCATCCCTGCTGTAGAACCTGTAGCCGACTGCAAAGTCTGCCCAGTTCTCCAGGAACCCAAACCCTTCCTTCCTACACCAATTTCTCAGCCACTTATTTAACTCCCTAAGCTCCCTCTGTCTCTCAGATGTAGCACGTGGCACTGGCAGTATTTCAGAAAACACCACCTTGGAGGTCCTTGCTTTAAGTTTATCTCCAAGTACCTGAAAATCATTTTTGAGGACCTTCCATCTCCCACTAACTTTGTCATTGGTGCCAATGTGTACCATGACAGCCGGGTCTTCCCCAGCCCCACCCAGTAATCTGTCAATTCTTTCCGCTACATGCCGAACCCGAGCACCCGGGAGGCAACAGACTGTACGGCATTCACGGTTTCTTCGACAGATTACCCTATCTGTGCGCCTAATAATTGAATCCCCTACCACCAGTACCTGTCTAGCCTTAGCTGCACTCCTATTCCCTTTCTCGTTACAGCAGTCTGCCCCTTGGTTGCTAAGGAGCACATCCTGCTGCAGCATTGCTACTCCTGAATCATCCTCCCCAATATTACGCAAACAAGCATACTTATTAGTGAGGGACAACTCGGGACTAGCCTCCCTGCCACTTTTTCCCCTACCCCTTCTAACTGTGACCCAACTAGCGGCTGCCTCTGCTTCTTGGTCCGGCTGTACTCCACCCTCCTCATCTTCAACGGTTCCATCCAGTGTCTGGATCGTGAGATCCAAGCTCTTCTCCATGTTGTGTATGCTTCTCAGTGTTGCGAGATGCTTATTTAGCTCTGCGACTTCCGCCTCTAACTGAGCAACACGCACACACCCAGGGCAACAGTAAACACCCTCAATCCGCTGATCAAGGCATGCATACATGTTGCAGGATGTACACTGTACAGCATAGTCCAACATGATGACTTTTGTGTGGGGAAAAATTATTTAAAGTAAACTGTGGTGGTAAAAGATGAAATGGGAGAGTGAGTGTAGCTGGGGAGGAGGAAAGGGAGAGTAAGTGAAGATGGGGAGTGAGTGAAGAGGGGGGGGGGAGTTGAAGGTCTCTGACCTTGAGGATGAGGAGGCACTGCCGAGTGCAGCTGCAGTGGTGTGGGGGTGGAAAGACTATGAGGAGTTTGAGGAATCAGAGGCGGAGGACTGCACTTATGAAGATCATCATGTGCCAGCAGATATGGCAGCCCACTTCCCCATGGCAGCGCACATGTTACAATGCCTGCTCAGGGACCCAAGGGTCAAAGAGATGCGTGGTCGGGAGGACACGTGGATCACCCTGATGCTGGACCCATGGCTGAAGGGGAAGCTGCATCGGTTCCTGCCTCCAGCAGGAGGAGACCCTGTGCGCCAAATGAGGGAGTTGCAGTGGTCCCTGGTTCGGCGCTTAGTGGAAGCCTTCCCCCAGACTTCCCGCCCCCCTACTGTCACAGTCCAGCCAGCACAGCAGCAGGTGCCTGTGTCCAGCAGCAGCAGGCGCCTATCAAACCTGCTGTCTCTCACACAGGAGCTGTATGCCACGCTGGTACAGCTGACGAGTGAGGAGGTGCCTGCAGCAGTATTTTGCTCTCAAAGCCAGAACCAGCACCTGACCCGGATGGTGGCAGACTATATGGGGTCCTACAGCGGCCTTGACAGCGGCACCACTGTGGACCCCTTGGATTACTGGGTCAAGCACCTGGATAATTGGAGTGAGCTGGCACAGTACGCCCTAGAAGTCCTTGCTTGCCCCACTTCCAGCGTGCTGTCGAAAAGGTGCTTCAGTGCGGCCGGTGGCGTGGTGACTGAGAAGAAGCGCTCTCCTCTGTCCACCCAGTCTGTGGACAGACTGACGTTTCTGAAAATAAACCAGGCTTGGGTGGTTGGTGAATTCCTGGCCCCTGTTGTTGGCAAGAGGGGGAAATGAAGCGGCTGGAAATCACACTATGCCTGCCTTACTACCACCCTTTACCACCACAACCTCCAGGCTCCGCATAAGCCTGGTTCAACATTTTTTGACAGCTGTGGTACCAACACACTATGTGCCATGGTAAACACAATTGATGTGTAATTTTTTGGATGTGTCTGTGCTGTCCGAGTTGTGGGGAGGCCCCAACTGCGGCAGTACGACCGCTTTCTTGAACCTCTTCTAATTTTTGAACTTGCCGTGGTACCTACAAGTGCCATGGTGAACTATCTAAACACAATTGATGTGTAATTTTTTGGGGATGTGTCTGTGCTGTCTGAGTTGAGGGGAGGCCCCAAGTGCGGCAGTACGACCGCTTCCTGGATCCTCTCCTAATTTTTGAACTGTACCATGGTACCAGCAAACTAGGTGCCATGGTGAACTATCTATGCTGCCTGCCAGACGTTACACTTCTTCTCCTCCTCTTCCTGTCTCCTGCTGCTGGTACCCACCAACACCAGGGTCCACACAACTATTTCTTCTGCTGCCACCAGCTACTACGCCACTCCAATAGCTGCATCCACCTACTCATCCTGCTGCTTCTGCTGCTCCTGTCTGTGATACCCACCAACACCAGGGTCCACAAAACTATTTCTTCTGCTGCCACCAGCTACTATGCCACTCCAATAGCTGCATCGACCTACTCATCCTGCTGCTTCTGCTGCTCCTGTCTGTGGTACCCACCAACACCAGCGTCCACACAACTATTTCTTCTGCTGCCACCAGCTATTACGCCAATCCAATAGCTGCATCGACCTACTCATCCTGCTGCTCCTGTCTGTGGTACCCACCAACACCAGGGTCCACACAACTATTTTATCTGCTGCCACCAGCTATTACGCCACTCCAATAGCTGCATCGACCTACTCATCCTGCTGCTCCTGTCTGTGGTACCTGCCACCAACACCAGGGTCCACACTAAACTGCATCGTCTGCTGCCACCAGCTATTACGCCACTACAAATACAATAGCCTGCCACCAGCTATCACACCACCACTAGCCCACTACAAAAGCTTTAATTTTTTGGCGATGTCAGGGGCTGAAAACTGTCATGTCCCAGTTGTGCGATTGGACTTTGGACACAATGTGGGCTGCACGACCGCTGTCTGGAACCTAGTCCTGGTGTAAATTGACAGCTTTTTTTTTTTTGTTTTTCATTTTATGTCCACCAAATGATTAATTAGTGTTTCCCTTTAAAAAAAAACCATGATGCTAAATGCATCATTTACCCTAAAAACCCTTTTTAAAGCTATTTAAAGGGCACTTCCGTTTTTTTCTATCCGGATACCTGAATAGGTCGGGTACCCGCTGGTAATGCGGCCGGATATCCGCGTTCACGCGGATATCTGAAAGGTCGGATCTGGGTATCCGACACGGATCCGGATATCTGGGTACCTGGATCCGAGCGGGTATTTGTAACGATCGGTGTCAGCACACAGAAAGAATCTGATTATTGGTGATCTGCAGTATCACCAAGAATATTATTATTATTATTTTTAGTATTTATATACAGATTATACCTGATTATTGATGATCTGCAGAATCACCGATAATCCAAGTATAACTAACCTCTGGACACCTTTATAGTGTGAGTGTTTGGTGCAACAGTAATGACTTTGAGTAAGACCACCCGAGGAGCAGGTGGTCTTTGGCAGTATGGACGATACCGCCTTTTGGGAAATGCAAAAACCTTCCAGCAGCCTGAGACCTCCAAAGGGGTGGAGTCCCAGGCTGAAAGTAGGAAGGACCTGTGAGTGAGTGACACCTGAAAGGTGGATGTCACTAGCAGGTCTGGAGACTATCTCTTAAGGAGAGAGATAGCTCTCGAGGTCGGGCAAGCCAGGTCGGCAACACACAGACAGACAAGGTACAGAGACAGAAGGCTGATTCGGTATCCAAAGGCAGGCAGGGTTTGGCAACAGATAATCAGATATGCGTAGGTACCGAATCAGAAAGCAGAGGGATAGTCAGGAATGCAATAGGTCATAACAGATATCAAAACAATGCCTAGTCTTGGGTATGAGGTCCGTGGTCTCTACACCCTGGAACTAGTCTAAAGTATAATATGATGGTACAGAGTATCCCTAGACTTGGGTGTGAGGTCCGTGGTCTCGACACCCTGGAACTAGTCTGGAGTATAACACAATGATAACACAGAGTCCCTAATCTTGGGTGTGAGGTCCGTGGTCTCAACACCCTGGAACTAGTCTGAAGTATAACAGAATGATAACACAGATAATACACAGAAGTAATCTGGCTCAGTGTGAATTCCCAGGTCCTCCTGGTTCTAACACACTGTAGGACTGAGTGTTTCCACGTAAGTGTTCGCAACAGCAGACAACTTGAGACTGACCAGCAGTGACTATATATAGAGTGGCGCTCTCCGGCGCCACCCATCAGCGATCAACCAATAGCCACTTGCTTTGAGGTCAGCTGACCAACCTGGTCAGCTGATCCCTCCTCGTTTGTCATAAAGGTTCTGCCTCTCAGCGCGCGCGCGCGTATTCCTCAACCTGTGAGAACGAACAGACCGAGCCACAACAGACGCACGCTGCTGCGTGCAAACCACCACGCTGGACGCAGAATCAGCCGCCTTGCCGCCAGTACACGCGGCGGCTTTTCCGCGTTCTATCACAGTACCCCGCCCTGAGGAGTGGACTCCGGACACTTCCCACCAGGCTTTCCAGGGTGCAAGTCATGGAATTATTTCTTCAATTCCTCTGCGTGCATATGACAGTCTGGTACCCAAGTTCTCTCCTCTATGCCATATCCCTTCCAGTGAACCAGATACTGCACGGAGTTCTGCACAAGCCGTGAGTCCAGAATCTTTTCAATCTCATACTCAGGTTGGTCATCAATCAACACAGGGGGGGGGGGGGGGGAGCGGAATCCACGTGCACTGCCGGCTTGAGTAAGAACACGTGGAATGATCTCACACCTCGCATGCTGGTAGGGAGATCAATGGCATAAGTAACATTATTGATCTTTCTGGTCACTGGAAAAGGACCCACAAATCTAGGGCCTAGTTTGGGTGACAGTTGCTTTAGAGCCAAATGTCGTGTGGACACCCAGACCAAGTCTCCTAGAGAGATTTCCCATTCTATGGAACGTCTCTTGTCAGCCTGTTTCTTCTGGTTCTGAAAAGCCCTCCCCAAATTTCTTTCAACTATTCCCCAAATTTGCTTTAAGGACCTCTGCCAATTCTCCAGGGCTGGAAACGGAGTAGAAGCCACTGGCAATGGGGAAAACTTAGGTGACCTTCCCATCACCACCTGAAATGGGGAAAATCCTGAAGAGGAACTTTTCAGATTGTTGTGTGCAAATTCTGCAAACGGCAACAATTTTACCCAGTTGGTTGTGCATCTGCAACATAACATCTCAGAAACTGTTCCAGGGACTGATTGACTCTTTCGGTCTGGCCATTGGTCTGGGGGTGGTAACCTGATGAAAAAGAAAGATCCATGTCTAACTGATGGCAGAATGCCCTCCAAAATTTAGATACAAATTGGACTCCCCGATCTGACACTATATTTTCCGGAATGCCATGCAGTCGGAAAATGTGCTGGATGAAGAGATCAGCCAGTTCCTGGGCCGAGGGGAGTCCTTTCAGGGGGACAAAATGAGCCATCTTACTGAATCGATCGACTACCACCCAAATGACCGTCATGCCCTCAGACCTGGGGAGTTCGCCCACAAAATCCATGGACAAATGGGTCCAAGGTTCACTCGGAACTGGTAAAGGCTGCAATGTTCCAACAGGTGCCTGACGGGAGGGTTTGCTCCTAGCACACACTGCACACTCTCTCACAAACTCCTTACAGTCTGTTGCCAATGACGTTCACCAAGCACATCTAGCAAGTAGATCCTGAGTTCTGGTGGCCCCAGGATGCCCAGCATTCTTGTGGGAATGAAACAGCTGCAACAGTTGTAGGCGAAAGGGCAATGGTACAAACAGGACCCCCTCAGGCTTCCTCTCTGGAACATCCTGTTGAAATGGACTGAGAGTGACAGTCCAGTCTTTCCAGGTTTCAGTGGCTGCCAGGACCACCTTTTGAGGTATAATGGTCTCAGGGGCTGAGGGCTGTGCTGTCTCGGCCTCAAAACACCTGGATAAGGCATCAGCCTTGATGTTCTTACTACCAGGGGTATACGTGATTACAAATCTGAATTTCGAAAAAATAACGACCACCGGGCCTGTCGGGGGCTAAGTCTCTTAGCGCCCTCAATGTACTCTAAATTTTTGTGGTCAGTGTAAACTGTAATGGTGTGTTCTGCCCCTTCTAGCCAATGTCGCCATTCCTCAAAGGCCAACTTGTTGGCTAGATGTTCCCGGTTGCCTATATCGTAGTTTTTCTCTGCAGGTGAAAACCTACAGGAAAAATAGGCACAGGGGTGAAGTTTCCCCTGCAAACCAGAACGCTGAGACAGCACAGCCCCTACCCCTACCTCTGAGGCATCAACCTCCACGATAAAGGGAAAGGTGACGTCTACATGTCTCAATATGGGTGCAGAACAGAACAATTTCTTCAGAGTGGAGAAAGCAGCATGGGCCTCTGGGGACCAGTGGTGAGTATCTGCCCCTTTCTTGGTGAGACTGGTGAGAGGCGAGATCACTGTAGAGTACCCCTTTATGAACCTCCTGTAGTAGTTGGCGAACCCCAGGAATCTCTGGAGTGCCTTCAGTCCTACAGGCTGAGGCCACTCCAAGACAGCAGAAACCTTTCCAGGGTCCATAGAGAGGCCAGAGGTCAAGATTATGTACCCCAGAAAGGCGACAGAAGTCACTTCGAAAATGCATTTTTCCAGTTTAGCATACAGCATATTCTGTCTCAACTTCCGTAGCACAAACCCAACATGTTTCCTGTGTTCTGAGAGGTTGGAAGAAAAAATCAGTATATCGTCTAAGTATACCAAGACGAATTTGCCCAACACCTCTCTGAACACCTCGTTAAGCAGCTCTTGGAAGACGGCCTGGGCGTTACACAACCCGAAGGGCATCACTAGGTACTCGTAATGCCCGTCGGGTGTGTTAAAGGCCGTCTTCCATTCATCACCGTCCCTGATACGCACAAGGTTGTATGCACCCCTCAAATCCAGCTTCGAGAAAATCTTAGCATTGGTGACCTGGGTAAACAAATCGTCTATTAAAGGCAAAGCATAACGATTTTTTACTGTAATCTTATTTAAGCCCAGATAATCGATGCATGGACGGAGGCCTCCATCCTTTTTTTTCACAAAAAAGAATCCTGTCCCTGCTGGTGGCCGAGAGGGACGAATAAAACCTTTAGCTAAATTTTCTCAGATGTTTTCTTGCATAGCCAATTTCTCTGGCTCAGACAGATTATAGAGATGACCTCTAGGGGGCATACAACCAGACCTGAGATCGATGGGACAATCAAAAGGACGGTGAGGAGGACGTTTATCTGCTGATTTGGGACTAAACACGTCCGCAAATTCTGAATACTGGCTTGGCAAACCTTCCACCTGAATCTTGGTGTTACCCAAGGTTATCTTCGCTAAACAATGATGATGACAATGGGTAGACTAGCTCGTTAGCTGACCTGAAGCCCAATTGATCTGAGGAGAGTGAAGTTGTAACCATGGCATGCCAAGATTGATCGTGGAAGTTGTCATTCGCAAAAGCAGAAACTGTAGACTCTCTTTGTGTAACACCCCCACCGTAACCCTTAACTCTGGGGTCTGAGACAGAGGGTAGTTACTCTGCAGAGGAGAGTCGTCCACTGCAGTGACCAGAATCCGTTGATTCAAAGGAGAAATAGGAATCCCCAATTTCTTAGCAAATTCGTAATCCATAAAATTGGCTGCTGAGCCAGAATCTAGGAAGGCCTCAGTGGCCACTGTTTGATCTCCCCAAGATATAGAACAAGGGAGGAGCAAACGTTTATCGTCTAGAGGTAAATACTGCGCGCCTAGGATATTACCTCCGACTACACCTAGGCGGCAGCGTTTCCCTACTTCTTGGGACAATTCTGCACTCTGTGACCCTCCTCTGCACAGTATAAACAGAGCTGTTCTGCTTTTCTGCGATTCTGAAAGGTGGATGTCACTAGCAGGTCTGGAGACTATCTCTTAAGGAGAGAGATAGCTCTCGAGGTCGGGCAAGCCAGGTCGGCAACACACAGACAGACAAGGTACAGAGACAGAAGGCTGATTCGGTATCCAAAGGCAGGCAGGGTCTGGCAACAGATAATCAGAAAGCAGAGGGATAGTCAGGAATGCAATAGGTCATAACAGATATCAACAATGCCTAGTCTTGGGTGTAAGGTCCTTGGTCTCTACACCCTGGAACTAGTCTGGAGTATAATATGATGGTACAGAGTATCCCTAGACTTGGGTGTGAGGTCCGTGGTCTCGACACCCTGGAACTAGTCTGGAGTATAACACAATGATAACACAGAGTCCCTAATCTTGGGTGTGAGGTCCGTGGTCTCAACACCCTGGAACTAGTCTGAAGTATAACAGAATGATAACACAGATAATACACAGAAGTAATCTGGCTCAGTGTGAATTCCCAGGTCCTCCTGGTTCTAACACACTGTGAGATCTGACTAAGGTCTGAGTGCTTCCACGTAAGTGTTCGCAACGGCAGACAACTTGAGACTGACCAGCAGTGACTATATATAGAGCGGCGCTCTCCGGCGCCACCCATCAGCGATCAACCAATAGCCACTTGCTTTTAGGTCAGCTGACCAATCTGGTCAGCTGATCCCTCCTCGTTTGTCATAAAGGTTCTGCCTCTCAGCGCGCACGCGCGTATTCCTCAACCTGTGTGAACTAACAGACCCAGCCACACCAGACGCACGCTGCTGCGTGCAAACCGCCGCGCTGGATGCGGAATCAGCCGCCTTGCCGCCAGTACACGCGGCGGCTTTTCCGCGTTCTATCACAGGATTAAAAAGCACTACCCAAGCAACCCTGGTTTTAGACCAAGACAATATAGCAGGGGTCTCAAACTCGCGGCCCGTGGGCCATTTGCGGCCCTCGATACAATATTTTGTGGCCCTCGCCAGCAAAAGCTTCCTTATAGTTCGCTTCAGTGCTCCCAAGTAATCCGCCGCATCCCCGCCGCTAAACGAGGGCTGCAGAGCCCCAAAGCGCCCGGGGGGCAATCCGCCGGCATTTCCTGGAAGGGGCAGAGCTTTCAGCTTCAACTCTGCCCCTCCTGACGTCAATCGCTGCACGGATCGCCGCCTCTCCCCGCCCCTCTCTGTGAAGGAAGAGTGAGAGGGGCGGGCAGAGCCGGCGATGCGCCGCGATTGTGAAATTCCTTATGTGGCCCAGCCTCATCCTGACTTTGCCTCCTGCGGCCCCCCAGGTAAATTGAGTTTGAGACCCCTGCAATATAGCAAACAGATGTATGGCCAAAGATTACTGAATTCCAAATACAAAACAAGACTTAGAAAATATACTGGGTTGTCAGCATTTTTCATATTAAAGAGATATAAGGCTATATTACAATTCCCCATCTATAAAAATAACGATTAAACACACACAACTAGTTATTAACAATAGAAGCAAGTTATCATAAGAAAGTATTGCTTAAAGGGAAGGTTCAGGGAGGGGATTAAAAAAATAAAAATAAATTTCCACTTACCTGGGGCTTCCTCCAGCCCGTGGCAGGCAGGAGGTGCCCTCGCCGCCGCTCCGCAGGCTCCCGGTGGTCTCCGGTGCCCGACCCGACCTGGCCAGGCCGGCTGCCAGGTCGGGCTCTTCTGCGCTCCAATTCCTGGGACTTCTGCGTCCCACGCCGGCGCGCTGACGTCATAGGACGTCCGCCGGGCTGTACTGCGCATGCGCAGTAGTTCTGCGCATGCGCAGTACAGCCCGGCGGACGTCCGATGACGTCAGCGCGCCGGCGTGGGACGCAGAAGCCCCAGGAAATGGAGCGCAGAAGAGCCCGACCTGGCAGCCGGCCTGGCCAGGTCGGGTCGGGCACCGGAGACCACCGGGAGCCTGCGGAGCAGCGGCGAGGGCACCTCCTGCCTGCCACGGGCTGGAGGAAGCCCCAGGTAAGTGGACATTTATTTTTATTTTTTTAATCCCCTCCCTGAACCTTCCCTTTAAAGACCTGAATATTAATTTCAAATGAGTCCCAGGTGGAACATGGGTCATAGACACATATAGGATATATATTAAATGATAATCAATGTCATGTCTTATATGGAATTATGATTTTGCCGGTACTGAATATGTGTGTATTATGTAAATGAATATGCATTACATATATATATTGCAATAGAGACAAGTACATGATGGTCCTTTGGTAACGAAAATGGACAATATATATATATTATTACTCAATCAAATTCAGGTAATATTAATTCAGAATCAGTGGTGCTCAGCAGAGCTCGAATATTCGAGTAGCTCGAATATTCGAGCTCTTTCTCAGCTATTCGAGCTCGGTATTCGAGCTCCGAATAGCTGTAGCTATTCGAATGGGCTATTCGAGTACACTCGAATAGCCCATACACTATTCGAGCTATTCGAGCAAACGGCTCTATTCGAGCTCGGTACCGAGCTCGAATAGCGTCATAGCCCAGATTGAGGTCCTTAGAGCCAATCAGAGGGCTCCCAGGCCCTCTGACGGCAGCCAATCACAGAGGGGGACCCTGGCCAGCCCCTACCCTATAAATAGCGGCCGCCATGTTAGGTTTCTCCGTGCTTGCCTGAGACTTGCATAGAGAGAGAGTTGCTCCTTTGTGCTTTGGCTTAGCAAGAGCTCTATTGTGGTCATTTACCTAGCGTTTTTGCTCACATATACCTCCTATATACACCTATATTGTTGTTAGTTAGATAGACATTGTATTTTAGTTAGTAGCTTTTGTGTTACATAGACAGCTGTTGCAGGCAAGCTTACAGCTTTAGGCCTCAGGGCCTGCCTGTGTGGGCAGCTGTTCTCTCCTGTCCTCTGTTTATTTCTGTCATCTATACCAGTATTTCTGCTGTCCTTTACTACTGATTGTATTTAGTATTGTAGTTAAACTGTACTAGGACACTCACTGTCACTGTTCATAGGCTACTAGCTCCTGCGTGTGTGCACTCAGTCACTGTCTGTGTACACACACTCTATTTCCCTCTGAAGTTCTGCTTACTGATTGATTATTGTAATTAGTTGTACTTGTACTTACTGTTACTACTGACTCTTACTGTACTAGGAGTCTAGGACACTCAGTCACTGTTCATAGGCTACTAGCTCCTGCGTGTGTGCACTCACTCACTGTCTGTGTACTGTAGTGTACACACACACTCTATTTCCTTCTGATTACTGATTGATTATTATTATTATTATTATTATTATTATTATTTAGTATTTATATAGCGCCGACATATTACGCAGCGCTGTACAGTGTATATATATATCTTGTCACTAACTGTCCCTCAAAGGAGCTCACAATCTAATCCCTACCATTGCCATATGTCTATATTATGTAGTGTATTTATTGTAGTCTAGGGCCAATTTTTAGGGGGAGCCAATTAACTTATCCGTATGTTTTTGGGGTGTGGGAGGAAACCGGAGCGCCCGGAGGAAACCCACGCAGACACGGAGAGAACATACAAACTCTTTGCAGATAGTGCCCTGGCTGGGATTCGAACCAGGGACCCAGCGCTGCAAGGCGAGAGAGCTAACCACTACGCCACCGTGTTGCCCATTGTAATTGTAATTAGTTAGTTTGTACTTACTGTTACTACTTACTCTTACTGTACTAGGAGTCTCTAGGACACTCAGTCACTGTTCATAGGCTACTAGCTCCTGCGTGTGTGCACTCACTCACTGTGTACACACAACACACACTCTATTTCCTTCTGATTACTGATTGATTATTGTAATTAGTTAGTTGTACTTACTGTTACTACTGACTCTTACTGTACTAGGAGTCTAGGACACTCAGTCACTGTTTATAGGCTAATAGCTCCTGCGTGTGTGCACTCACTCACTGTCTGTGTACTGTAGTGTACACACACACTCTATTTCCTTCTGATTACTGATTGATTATTGTAATTAGTTAGTTGTACTTACTGTTACTACTTACTTACTCTTACTGTACTAGGAGTCTCTAGGACACTCAGTCACTGTTCATAGGCTACTAGCTCCTGCGTGTGTGCACTCACTCACTGTGTACACACAACACACACTCTATTTCCTTCTGATTACTGATTGATTATTGTAATTAGTTAGTTGTACTTACTGTTACTACTTACTCTTACTGTACTAGGAGTCTAGGACACTCAGTCACTGTTCATAGGCTACTAGCTCCTGCGTGTGTGCACTCACTCACTGTCTGTGTACTGTAGTGTACACACACACTCTATTTCCTTCTGATTACTGTACTAGGAGTCTAGGACACTCAGTCACTGTTCATAGGCTACTACTAGGAGTCTAGGACACTCAGTCACTGTTCATAGGCTACTAGCTCCTGCGTGTGTGCACTCACTCACTGTCTGTGTACTGTAGTGTACACACACACTCTATTTCCTTCTGATTACTGATTGATTATTGTAATTAGTTAGTTGTACTTACTGTTACTACTTACTTACTCTTACTGTACTAGGAGTCTCTAGGACACTCAGTCACTGTTCATAGGCTACTAGCTCCTGCGTGTGTGCACTCACTCACTGTGTACACACAACACACACTCTATTTCCTTCTGATTACTGATTGATTATTGTAATTAGTTAGTTGTACTTACTGTTACTACTGACTCTTACTGTACTAGGAGTCTAGGACACTCAGTCACTGTTCATAGGCTAATAGCTCCTGCGTGTGTGCACTCACTCACTGTCTGTGTACTGTAGTGTACACACACACTCTATTTCCTTCTGATTACTGATTGATTATTGTAATTAGTTAGTTGTACTTACTGTTACTACTTACTCTTACTGTACTAGGAGTCTCTAGGACACTCAGTCACTGTTCATAGGCTACTAGCTCCTGCGTGTGTGCACTCACTGTCTGTGTACACACAACACACACTCTATTTCCTTCTGATTACTGATTGATTATTGTAATTAGTTAGTTGTACTTACTGTTACTACTTACTCTTACTGTACTAGGAGTCTAGGACACTCAGTCACTGTTCATAGGCTACTAGCTCCTGCGTGTGTGCACTCACTGTCTGTGTACACACTACACACACTCTATTTCCTTCTGAATACTGATTGATTATTGTAATTAGTTAGTTGTACTTACTGTTACTACTTACTCTTACTGTACTAGGAGTCTCTAGGACACTCAGTCACTGTTCATAGGCTACTAGCTCCTGCGTGTGTGCACTCACTGTCTGTGTACACACAACACACACTCTATTTCCTTCTGATTACTGATTGATTATTGTAATTAGTTAGTTGTACTTACTACTTACTCTTACTGTACTAGGAGTCTAGGACACTCAGTCACTGTTCATAGGCTACTAGCTCCTGCGTGTGTGCACTCACTGTCTGTGTACACACTGCACACACTCTATTTCCTTCTGATTACTGATTGATTATTGTAATTAGTTAGTTGTACTTACTGTTACTACTTACTCTTACTGTACTAGGAGTCTCTAGGACACTCAGTCACTGTTCATAGGCTACTAGCTCCTGCGTGTGTGCACTCACTGTCTGTGTACACACAACACACACTCTATTTCCTTCTGATTACTGATTGATTATTGTAATTAGTTAGTTGTACTTACTACTTACTCTTACTGTACTAGGAGTCTAGGACACTCAGTCACTGTTCATAGGCTACTAGCTCCTGCGTGTGTGCACTCACTGTCTGTGTACACACTGCACACACTCTATTTCCTTCTGATTACTGATTGATTATTGTAATTAGTTAGTTGTACTTACTGTTACTACTTACTCTTACTGTACTAGGAGTCTCTAGGACACTCAGTCACTGTTCATAGGCTACTAACTCCTGCGTGTGTGCACTCACTGTCTGTGTACACACTACACACACTCTATTTCCTTCTGATTACTGATTGATTATTGTAACTGCTAGTTGTACTTCCTGACTGTTACTACTTACTTACTTACTGTACTAGGGACACTCACTCAGTCACCACCTCACCCACCAACCCACTCCATTAAAGTACCCCACTTTTCACCCGCCCTTTTAAAAAACTTTTGTCTATACGCCCAAAACATCGAAGATGTCTGGAAGTGGCAGCCAGCGCGGTTTGGGCAAGGGGAAGGGCAGCAAGGGAATCAGGAGGAGAGGGAGCAGCATTGTGGCAGGCCGCGGCCGCGCCACCATGCACAGTTCCGCAGCAGCAGCAGCAGCGTCAGTGGCTAACATTCCTCCCATAGCCACTGGCCGTGGACGCCTTGGGCGCCGCCCAGCAGGAGCATCTGCAACTCACGCTGCAGAGACACAGCAGCAGCAGCGTGTAGCACCTGCTCCGATTTTCCTCCAGCCGGGTCGGAAACGTCCCATTGAGGAAAAGGATGCAGACACTGTGGTGCAACTCATGACGGAGGATGAGCAGCCCGCCATCAGCTCTGCATCCGAGGCCTCCACCCTCACCACCACCACCACCACCCCTGTTCGCAGCAGCCGCCCAGCAGGGCCTGGGGGGGAGGAGGAGGCCAGTTCACCGTCACAAGTTGGCGACCTGTCACTCAGCAGTATTTTTACCCCAGGCACCATCAGGGTATTGTCTGCTGTTGTTAGCGATTTTGAGGAGGAGATGCTGATGGGCACTTTAGGGGATGAGGGATTGGACAGCAAGACTGTGGCGACAGTCAAGCAGCCCATCCATGCATCAGGAGAGGAGTTTGGGGGGTCATCATCCCAGCAGGACATGTTTCAGGAGGGGGAGGATGATGATGACCCGGTGACAGACAGAGACTGGGTGCCACCACCTCCAGGGGATGTCGTCCTCAGCAGCTCTGAGGAGGAGGAGGAGGATGCGCTTGTGGGCCTTGCAAGGAGGCGCATCATTGCAAGCATTGGCAGCAGTAGGCAGGTCCCACAGCCTGCTGGTGTCTCAGGCTCAGCAGCAGCAGCAGCAGCATCTGCCAGTACCACCACCAGCCGCACCCAAGCCCCCCCCCCCAACCACCACAGGGAGACAGGCGGCAGCAGCGCTTCCATGCCGTAGGGGGATGTTTCTGTCACCAATCTGGCGATTTTTCACCATGCCCACTGTGTACAGCAAGTACGCCACTTGCAACCACTGTCAGCGGAAGTTGAGCAGAGGTGCAGACCCCTTAAAGTTCAGCACCAGCTCGCTCATCAACCACCTTGCTGCGAAACATTTCCACCAGCATGAGGAGTTCCAGAGGCTGAAGGCATCTGGTGCTGGCAGTGGCACCACACCCATCACTGCACAGCCTTCAGCAGCAGCAGCAGCAGCAACAGCAGCCACCCGCCCTCCTGCTCCTCCAGCAGCACCAGCAGGAGTGCGGAAACGCACTGCTCCTCCCCCCTCTGCAACTCCTGCCGCCGACACTGAGGCCTGTTCTGGCAGCCAGTCCTCAGTGGCCTCCTCCGCTGTGTCTGCTGATTCCCGTGCCAGCAAAAGGCCACGCCAGAGCCTTTTGAGCGAGTCCTTCCAGGGGGTGGTTAGGGCTCTGCCTCCCAGCAGGCGTCGCGTGCGGCAGCTGAACGGCTTGCTGGCACGGGCCATGTGCTCCCAACTCCTGCCGTACACGCTCGTGCAGGAGGGGAGCGACATTCGTGCGCTGCTTGCTTGCGCAGCCCCAGACTGGCAGCTCCCCAGCAGACACTTTTTTGCCCGCAAGGCCATTCCTGCACTGCACCGCTTTGTGATGGCCAATGTGGAGCGAGGGCTGGAGCACGCGGTTGGTGAAAGGGTCCACGTCACCATGGACTCCTGGAGCAGCCGCTTCGGGACAGGCCGCTACCTGTCCTTCACTGTCCACTGGGTCAGCTTGGTGGAAGGGGGTGAGGATGGGAGAGCAGCAGCGGGCACAGCAGCAGCAGCAACACAGTGGGTGGTGCCACCCCGCAGGGTCAGGGGAACTGCAGCAGGTTCCTCCGATCCTCTGCCATCCTCCGGCACACCTGGCCAAACCCCCCGCCTCAGCAGCAGCGTGAAGGCCCGCCACTGCCAAGCGCTGCTGCACTTGGTCAGCCTTGGCAAGACCAAGCTGACGGCAGCCCATGTGTTGGCCAAACTCCAGGAGCAGGAGAGGATTTGGCTGACCCCCAGAGGCCTCAGAGTCGGAGAGGTGGTGGCCGACAATGGGGCCAATCTGGTTGCCGCAATTGACAGGGGAAACCTGACCCACATCCCCTGTCTTGCCCACGTGCTGAACCTGGTGGTGCAAAAGTTCTTGCGCACCTACCAGGGGATGGGCGAACTGCTGGAAACGGCAAGGAACGTTGTGCGTCACTTCCGGCGCTCGGCTGCAGCCTGTGCGAGCCTGGAAGACGTGCAAAAGGAGCTGGATCTGCCACGCCATCGGCTGATCCTTGACGTTCCGACTCGCTGGAACTCCACCCTGGCGATGTTGGAGCGTCTGGTTGAACAGAAGCACGCTGTCAACCAGTACCTTGCCCTGGCCACTGTTTCCGCCGCTCAGAGAAGGGACAAGACCAGCAACATCCCGTCCATCGTCCCCGATGATGACTGGAGGCACATGCAGCAGGTGTGCTTAGTGCTGGCTCCCTTTCTGCAGGCCACCAACATGGTGAGCAGGGACCATGCTATGGTCTGCGAGTGGGTGCCCCTGGTTTGTCTGCTGAACAGGGCCCTCGATGCTTTGCTGGAACAGGGAGCGGCAGCCTTGGACCAGCAGGAGCGGCAAGCAGCTGCACAGTCCACCTCTGAGGGGGAGGAGGAGGAGGACTTGGTGGAGGTCCCTGACCTTGCTGCTGATGAGGGGGAGCAGCACAGTGCAGCTGAGTTGGTGCGGGGGTGGAGAGAGGATGAGGCTGACGAGGCAGAGGAGGAGGATGAGGACAGCAGCACTGCCGTCGATGTGCCAGCAGACGTGGCCCGCCTCTTCCCAATGGCAGCGCACATGGTGACGTGCCTGCGCAGGGACCCCAGGGTGATTCAGATGAAGCAGAGGGAGGACATCTGGATCAGCATGATGTTGGACCCACGCCTCAAGGGGAAGTTGAGCCAGTTCCTGCCGCCTGCAGGAGGAGACCCAGCGCAACAAATAAGGAGCTTGCAGCAGGCCCTTGTTGAGCGCTTGGAGGAAGCCTTCCCCCAGCCTTCCACCCCCACTGTCCAGCAGCCAGCACAGAGGCAGCAGCAGGTGCCTGCATCCAGCAGCAGCAAGCGCCCCACAGACCTGCTGTCTCTCAGCCACGAGCTCTACAGGACTGTAGAGGCTCCGGCAGCAGTGACTAGAGAGGAGGTGCATGCAGCAGCATCCTCCTCCGGTCACAGCCAGCGCCTGACCCGCATGGTGGCTGACTACATGGGGTCCTACAGCGGGCTTGACAGCGATGCCCCTGTTGATCCCATGGAGTATTGGGTCAAGCGCCTGGAGATCTGGAGCGAGCTGGCGCAGTATGCCCTGGAAGTGCTGTCCTGCCCCCCTTCCAGCGTGCTGTCCGAGCGCTGCTTCAGTGCAGCTGGTGGCGTGGTCACCGAGAAACGCTCACGTCTGTCTCACAAGTCTGTGGACAGACTGACGTTTCTCAAGATGAACCAGGCGTGGGTGGAAGGCGAGTTCCTGGCCCCTGTTGTCGGCGAGAGGGGGACATGAACTGGCTAAGAACCATCGTTAATGTGCCTTACCACCCTTTACCACCTCCTGGCTCCTGCTCACTAAGCCAGCCTGGTTCACTTTGACTATTACGTCGCCTGCAGCCACACATTTTACACCTACAGTGGGCTGCTGTGTGCTGCTGCTGCTGTCTGTCTGTGTTTCCCAACGCCAGGGTACACAGATTTACCTTCTGCTGCCACTCTGCCACCAGCTATTACGTCAAAAAATAGCTATATATCTGTGTAATTTGTTTTACAAACAAAACCAAAAAACCATTAAAAAAAAAAAGGTTTAATTTTTCTGAGGTGCCCGGGTTGAAAACTGTGTTGTCCCAGTTGTGTATTGGACACAATGTGGGCTGCACGACCGCTGTCTGGGACCTCCTGTTGTGTTTATTTACGCCCTGGTATCACCGCTAGGTACCAGGGCTATTATGTCACGCTGCCTACCTGCTGCCACACTTACACTACTCCTCCATTCCTCCTGCTGCTGCTGCTGTCTGTCTGTGTTTCCCAACGCCAGGGTACACAGATTTACCTTCTGCTGCCACTCTGCCACCAGCTATTACGTCAAAAAATAGCTATATCTGTGTAATTGGTTGTAAAACCAAAACTACAAAACCATTACAAAAAAAGGTTTAATTTTTATGAGGTGCCCGGGTTGAAAACTGTGTTGTCCCAGTTGTGTATTGGACACAATATGGGCTGCACGACCGCTGTCTGGGACCTCCTGTTGTGTTTATTTACAGCCCTGGTATCACCGCTAGGTACCAGGGCTATTATGTCACGCTGCCTACCTGCTGCCACACTCACACTACTCCTCCATTCCTCCTGCTGCTGCTGTCTGTCTGTGTTTCCCACTGCCAGGGTACACAGAATTACCTTCTGCTGCCACACTGCCACCAGCTATTACGTCAAACAATAGCTGCTCACATTACTCCTCCATTCCTCCTGCTGCTGCTGCTGTCTGTCTGTGTTTCCCAACGCCAGGGTACACAGATTTACCTTCTGCTGCCACTCTGCCACCAGCTATTACGTCAAAAAATAGCTATATATCTGTGTAATTTGTTTTACAAACAAAACCAAAAAAACATTAAAAAAAAAGGTTTAATTTTTCTGAGGTGCCCGGGTTGAAAACTGTGTTGTCCCAGTTGTGTATTGGACACAATGTGGGCTGCACGACCGCTGTCTGGGACCTCCTGTTGTGTTTATTTACGCCCTGGTATCACCGCTAGGTACCAGGGCTATTATGTCACGCTGCCTACCTGCTGCCACACTCACACTACTCCTCCATTCCTCCTGCTGCTGCTGTCTGTCTGTGTTTCCCACTGCCAGGGTACACAGAATTACCTTCTGCTGCCACACTGCCACCAGCTATTACGTCAAACAATAGCTGCTCACATTACTCCTCCATTCCTCCTGCTGCTGCTGCTGTCTGTCTGTGTTTCCCAACGCCAGGGTACACAGATTTACCTTCTGCTGCCACTCTGCCACCAGCTATTACGTCAAAAAATAGCTATATCTGTGTAATTGGTTGTAAAACCAAAACTACAAAACCATTACAAAAAAAGGTTTAATTTTTATGAGGTGCCCGGGTTGAAAACTGTGTTGTCCCAGTTGTGTATTGGACACAATATGGGCTGCACGACCGCTGTCTGGGACCTCCTGTTGTGTTTATTTACAGCCCTGGTATCACCGCTAGGTACCAGGGCTATTATGTCACGCTGCCTACCTGCTGCCACACTCACACTACTCCTCCATTCCTCCTGCTGCTGTCTGTCTGTCTGTGTTTCCCACTGCCAGGGTACACAGAGTTACCTTCTGCTGCCACTCTGCCACCAGCTATTACGTCAAACAATAGCTGCTCACATAATTACTCCTCCATTCCTCCTGCTGCTGCTGCTGCTGTCTGTCTGTGTTTCCCACTGCCAGGGTACACAGATTTACCTTCTGCTGCCACTCTGCCACCAGCTATTACGTCAAAAAATAGCTATATCTGTGTAATTGGTTGTAAAACCAAAACTACAAAACCATTACAAAAAAAGGTTTAATTTTTCTGAGGTGCCCGGGTTGAAAACTGTGTTGTCCCAGTTGTGTATTGGACACAATGTGGGCTGCACGACCGCTGTCTGGGACCTCCTGTTGTGTTTATTTACGGCCTGGTATCACCGCTAGGTACCAGGGCTATTATGTCACGCTGCCTACCTGCTGCCACACTCACACTACTCCTCCATTCCTCCTCCTGCTGCTGTCTGTCTGTGTTTCCCACTGCCAGGGTACACAGAATTACCTTCTGCTGCCACACTGCCACCAGCTATTACGTCAAACAATAGCTGCTCACATTACTCCTCCATTCCTCCTGCTGCTGCTGCTGTCTGTCTGTGTTTCCCACTGCCAGGGTACACAGATTTACCTTCTGCTGCCACTCTGCCACCAGCTATTACGTCAAACAATAGCTATATCTGTGTAATTGGTTGTAAAACCAAAACTACAAAACCATTACAAAAAAGGTTTAATTTTTCTGAGGTGCCCGGGTTGAAAACTGTGTTGTCCCAGTTGTGTATTGGACACAATGTGGGCTGCACGACCGCTGTCTGGGACCTCCTGTTGTGTTTATTTACAGCCCTGGTATCACCGCTAGGTACCAGGGCTATTATGTCACGCTGCCTGCCTCATTGACTGCATGCTGCCACACACTCATCCTCCTCCTCCTGCTGCTGAATTTACCTCCTGCTGTCTGTGTGTTTCCACTGCCAGGGAGCACATACAATGGCGCTTCCAACATGCGTGCGCCACCAGCTATTTGTTACGCTCAAAAATAGCTGCATTTCTTTAAAAAAAAAAAATGAAAAGAGAAATAAGTGAAGAAGAAGACGATATAGAAGAAGATGAAGAAGATGAAGAAGAAGAAGAAGAAGAAGAAGAAGAAGAAGAAGAAGAAGAAGAAGAAGAAGAAGAAGAAGAAGAAGAAGAAGAAGAAGAAGAAGAAGAAGAAGAAGAAGAAGAAGAAGAAGAAGAAGAAGAAGAAGAAGAAGAAGAAGAAGAAGAAGATGAAGAAGAAGAAGAAGAAGAAGAAGAAGAAGATGAAGAAGATGAAGAAGAAGATGAAGAAGATGAAGAAGATGAAGAAGAAGATGAAGAAGATGAAGAAGAAGAAGATGAAGAAGAAGAAAAGAAGAAGAAGATGAAGAAGAAGAATAAGAAGACAATATAGAAGAAGAAGAAGAAGATATAGAAGAAGATATAGAAGAAGGAGATATAGAAGAAGAAGATATAGAAGAAGAAGAAGAAGATATAGAAGATAAAGAAGAAGAAGAAGAAGAAGAAGAAGAAGAAGAAGAAGAAGAAGAAGAAGAAGAAGTATATACAGTACTGAACAAAATTCTGGACACAACTTCTCTTTCCACCTTTTTTTTTTTAAAGGAACATCCCCACATAATCACTTGCTGTTGTTATTTGGAAAAAAATATGTTTCTTGCATCATTCACCCTCAAAACAAGTGTTGGGAAGCTATTTAAGGCCAATTCGAATAGTCAGCTCGAATAATGAGCTCGAATACCGACTCGAATAGTGAGCTCGAAGTCCGAGGTCGAATCGAATAGTAAAATTTATTCGACTCGAATATTCGACTGACCTCGAATAATTTACTATTCGAATTCGACCAAACTCGAATTTTAAAAAGGGGTATTTGAGCACCACTGTTCAGAATATGTGTTTAGTATTGTGACTGGGAATTACTGTTTAAAGGTTTTTTTTGTTTGTTTGTTAAATTCTTAAGGTAGCCATACACTGGTCGATTTGCCATCAGATTCGACCAACAGATAGATCCCTCTCTGATCGAATCTGATCAGAGAGGGATCGTATGGCTACCTTTACTGCAAACAGATTGTGAACCGATTTCAGCCTGAAACCGTTCACAATCTGTTGTGGTGGTGGTGGTGCTGCCGCCGCTCCCCCCGCCCGCATGCCCGCATACATTACCTGCTCCGCCGGCGCGACTCCAGTCCCCAGGTCTCCGCTGTCTTCTCCACTCTGGTCTCCAGGTCCGGCATGCTTTACTTCTTCCTGCCCGGCAGGAAGTTTAAACAGTAGAGCGCCCTCTACTGTTTAAACTTCATGCCGGAGACCAGCGCGGACACGGAGCAGCGGTGACCGGGGGTAGTCGCGCCGGCGGAGCAGGTATTGTATTGCCGCTGTATTGCGTCGGTCGTCGGGCACTCGAAAGCCGCTAGCGACGCGCTCCCTACCCGCGGGCGATCGACGGTAATTTTCCGTACGGAGCGATCGACGGGATCGGACGAAATGGATCGAAATTCGGCGTGTAGCGCGAACGATTGGCAGCAGATTCGATCCCAGTGATCGAATCTGCTGTCGAAACGGCGGCAAATCGGGCCAGTGTATGGCCAGCTTTATAGCCAGAAGTTTTGAAACTCTTGCTGTTTTTTAATTATTTAGAATAAAGTTGTAGTAGAATCAGTTTAGGCTGACTAACAAACAAGATACATAAACGCCATAGGTCTCCTATAGGTCTCCTATGGGGTTTATCTATCTTGTTTGTTAGTCAGCCTAAACTAACTAACTAAATAATCACTGGACATCAGATAGTTGTGTACAGGGGGGTTTTACATTGTTCAGTCTTGAGGAGACAAGGTTATACACTCAGAACTGTATACATTGGTTTAACAATTAAGTTATTTTTCTTTATTTTTTAATATCCCATTAAGAGTTCAGAGGTGGAAAAACAGCACCTCCACGGGCAAGGTAAAGAGAAATATTACCATAATGAAAATAATGAATTTGATTAGTTAGCCAACAGCACCTCTAGAGGAAGAAATCCAGTATTGCACTTAGATTAAAAATGAGTTACAAGAAAACTCCCACTGGTCACTAATAGGCTGGAAGATTTGATCTTCTGGGCAGGATTATAGATAATGGTGGGTATATAGACAGCAAGGGACAGCTCATAGGGATCATCAGATCAGAACATCACAGGTCATCATAAGGGATCCATACCATCTGAATGATCGCGCCCAAAGGAACACACCATAGACTCCATCTTGGTAACTATTAATGACCATTTTAGTTATATGGCTTATCACAGTGCAGATATCTGAACATTTGATTTATTGACAATTGTTTTTCTTTAGATAAACACAATCAATAGTTCTGTGATCACTCGCTGTGAATTCCATTTTTTTTTTATAGTGCCATATTGTTTTTGATAGTGCCATTTTGTTTTTTGATAGACGCCATTTTGTTTTTAGTATCCATCATTTTGTTTTTGGATAAATAGACGATTACTGATTCAGCCATCTTGTCTCCATAAATCTGGTGGTACAGGGGCGCCTTAAGGTACAGACCCTTTGATGGGGAAAGGCGTAATAAATTACTGTCAGTCCAAGGGGAAATAAAAATTCCTGTCCTTAAAGACCGTTGTAAGGGACTGGAGAGAAATAGCCTTCTGCTCTTTTCACAAATAGCCTTCTGCTAAGTCACTGATAAAGAATCATTCAGAGTTCAGATTTATAGACACTCCCTAAGAAGAAGGTGTCCGGTTTATAGCTGTTCTCTGCCCCTCCACCCTGAGCCTGAGTGACTGACTGACTTTTAAGGGTATGTAGAGAAAGTTTTCTACTTTCACAAGTGTTTTTAGGAATGCATCTAATAAGGATTCATAGAAAGATTTGAGACAGTCCCTCACTATTCAGTGTACAGAGGCGACAGCGCCCTACCCCCAAATGTTATGGCCCATACTCACGGGCTACAATTGTCGCTGCAACCACGTGGCACGCACGTGTTGTGGCGACAGGTTGCCCGTGAGTATGGCGCGCACATCCCGAACCGTCGCTCGTCGCTGCTGTCGCCAAGCAATTGGCGCGGTTAATCGCCTGCCGACAGTTGCTGCGCAACTTCGCCGCAACTGTCGCTAGTCCGCGTGTGTATGCGGACTAGCGACAGCAAACTATAGCCAACACACGGAGCTTCCGGCGGGGGGAGGAACGTCGGCGACCACTAATCCCTCTTCCGCAGTGTGTATGCGGAGGGACCCGGCGACGAGCTGTCGCCGGTCTGTCGCGCACACGCTCCCGTGTGCTAGAGGCTAGCAACAATTGTAGCCCGTGAGTACGGGCCATTACTGAGTCTGCAGAGCAAGGGAGACAAACAAACAAACAGTAAACTTTGCAGACAGCCCTGTGCTCTGCTAGAATGTCAGGACGATCGCCATGACTAGCTATGGAGCGGTAGGATCATCTGTCCCCTCTGGGACACACAGGCTGCACTTCTCCCTGAATTCAAATCAAATCAAATCAAAGATAGCTTTATTGGCATGACCAAGATTCATTACAGGTATTGCCAAAGCAAGGGGAAAAAGGGGGACATGGGAGGGGGTGGGGTAGGGGGACAGTGGCTAAGCAGTCTGTGGACATTTTTTAGGTTTACAGTTCCGTTATGCTCCTCTCAGTCTGTGGCATGCTGTGACATAGTGTGCAGCGATTGTCACCGTGGATTCCTCTTCTCCCAGTAGGATATATGTTTTTCTCTGGTCTTCTAGTGTGAGAAAGTCTGGGAATAGTTCCAACAATTTCTTAAAGTAAGTATCCCTGGTTGCAGACTTGGGGCAGTGCAATAGGAAGTGGCTTTCATCCTCAAGGGTCTTCTGCTCACAGTGTTGGCATAGTCTCTCCTCCCTGGGTTTGTACATCTGTCTGTGTCTCCCAGACTCTATTTCGAGGTTGTGAGCACTCAATCTGTAGACACTCAGGATTTTCCTCTCTTGAGAGTTTTGCAGCTTTTCCAGGTATGGGGCCATTTTATATTCTCTTTGTAGAGACTGGTATATGGTTAGCTTTTGTGACTGTTTTATTTCACTCCTCCATTTTTCCACATAGTCTTCTTTGCTCTTAGCTGTGGTGTGTTTTATCTGGACTTTTGTTATGACCTGTGGGTCGGGGGTTGGAGGGAGTACAGAGCTGACCACAACTTTCAGTGCACACGGCTTTTCTTGGTCTTCATTGTGCAGCATGAATTCACAAGGACAGTGTTTGAAGTGTGTAATGGACACAGTGGGGGTTGCAGGTTTTGTCTTTCATTGTGAGTGAGTGAAAAGGAGGGCAGCATCTAAAGCTCAAACAATGATAATGGCCATTATTATTATTATTTAGTATTTATATAGCACCGACATATTACGCAGCGCTGTACAGTGTATATATATATTGTCTTGTCACTAACTATCCCTCAAAGGAGCTCACAATCTAATCCCTACCATTGCCATATGTCTATATTATGTAGTGTAAGTACTGCAGTCTAGGGCCAATTTTTAGGGGGAGCCAATTAACATATCTGTATGTTTTTGGGAATGTGGGAGGAAACCGGAGTGCCCGGAGGAAACCCACGCAGACACGGAGAGAACATACAAACTCTTTGCAGATAGTGCCCTGGCTGGGATTCGAACCAGGGACCCAGCGCTACAAGGCGAGAGAGCTAACCACTACGCCACCGTGCTGCCCATGGCCATGTAAGCAAAGTGTGTACATCCATCACTACTTATAATTGAAGCTGGAATAATAATGTATTTCCATTAATGCTGTCTGTTTGCCCTCTCTCTAATGCTATGTACCACCTCACGATTTTTCCAACGAATTTCCCGATGTCCATCAATTTTTTTTTGAGCAACAAGTAGTCATTTACATGATGTTGTGACATTGCTTAGCGTTGTGTGTTGATAAGTGACCGTTACTGAGGATCGGAACTTTAAGATCCTTGACGGCACCCCGTAAAGTGCTGCGGTCGATTGACTTCTTGTTCGCACCCGTCCTGCAATGTCACGTGACATCTCGCATACCTGCAGGCAGGAAGATGAATCGCTTGTCATGAGGGACACCTCGCTGGATCCATCTTCCTGTGTTGTTGCAGTCACTGTGGTGAGTGTGGAGCTTAACTTTGCTCGCCCTCACCCTCTGCTCATGCTCCCTCTCCCACTGTCTCTCTGACCAAACAACTGCTACTTGGGGAACAATGTGCACAACTATGTACACTAGTCTGAGCACACTACAGGGGAGCCAGTAGCATTTGGAACTAATATTGTGTATTTATGTAGCACTGACATCTTCAGCACTTTACAGAGCATATAGTCTTGTCACTGACTGCTCACTGGAGCTTACAATTGAATCCCTACCATACTCAAACTGTAATGTCCGACCATATTATTATCATGTATTTATATAGCACTGACATCTTCTGCAGTACTTTACAGAGTAAATAGTCATGTCACTGACTGTCCTCAAAGGAGCTCACAATCTAATCCTACCATAGTCATAGTCTAATGTCCTACCATATTATTATTATTATGTATCTATATAGCACAGACATCTTCTGCAGCACATTACAGAGTACATAGTCATGTCACTGACTGTCCTCAGAGGAGCTCACAATCTAACCCTACCGTAGTTATAGTATAATGTCCTACCATATTATTATTATGTATTTATATAGCACTGACATCTCTTGCAGCACTTTACAGAGTACGTAATCATGTCACTGACTGTCCTCAGAGGAGCTCACAATCTAATCCTACCATCAGGGCCGGATTTCTGGCAAGGCCACATAGGCCATGGCCTAGGGCACTAGAAATTTAGGGGTGGCTCAGTGAAGGGCAGAAAAGCTGTTCTATGCAGCCTTCCCTATCTACAAGGACAGCTTTAACATTTGAACTCTCTGTCCTGTACTTGTCATTCCTGCAAGACATGTAAGCTCTATCCTGAAGGTACTGTGCACATCAGCCTAACGCACATGGAGACACAATAAATGGGTCCATCATTAATGAGATGACAAATATAAAAGTTCTTAAGGAAAGTATAACTTATAATCTATGTAGACGGTATAGTTGGCCTAGGGCGGTAAAAAGTACAAATCCGGCCCTGTCTACCATAGTCATAGTATAATGTCCTACCATATTATTATTATGTATTTATATAGCACTGACATCTGCTGCAGCACTTTACAGAGTACATAGTCATGTCACTGACTGTCCTCAGAGGAGCTCACAATCTAATCCCTAACACAGTTATAGTCTAATATTTTCAATATAGGATTGTTTTGGGGTAAATCAGTTGACTTATTAGTATGTTTTTTAGGATGCAGGAAATGTCTGAAGTGTCTGAAGACAGAAACTCCATGCAGATTTTGCCCTGCCCAATGTTCAAGCCTAGGACTCAGCACTAAAATCCAATAGTGCTACCCACTGAGCCTCTATTCTACTCATAGATATCTGCTCATCCATGTCATCAATTCTGACCCTCTACTACCCTTCCTCCCTCCATTCTACTTCTCTTCTCTTGTATCACTTAAGGTGGCCATACACTGGTCGATTTGCCATCAGATTCGACCAACAGATAGATCCCTCTCTGATCGAATCTATGGCCACCTTTACTGCAAACAGGTTGTGAATCGATTTCAGCCTGAAACCGATCGCAATCTGTGTAGCTGCCGCTGCTGCCCCCCCCCCCCCCCCCCCTGCATACATTACCTGTTCCGGCCGGCGTGAGTCCCCTGGTCACCGCTGTTTTCTTCTCCGCTCCGGGCTCCAGACTGTTCCTGCAGCTACTGAACTTCCTGTCCAGGAGAAGTTTAAACAGTAGAGTGCGCTCTACTGTTTAAACTTCCTACCGGGACAGGAAGTTCTGTGTAGCTGCAGCCAGCCTGAAACCCAGCGCGGAAAGAAGACAGCCGGGACGAGGTGACTCGCGCCGGCTGGAACAGGTAATGTATACCCGCTGTATTGCGTCGGTCGTCGGGCAATCGAATGCCGCTATCGACACACTCCCGACCCGCCGGCGATCGAGAAAAATCTTCCGCACGGACGGATCGAGGGGAATTGATGGGAACGACCGATTTCGGACGGAAATCAATCCTTCTGTCAGCGGTGTGCATGGCGATTTCACAGCCGATTCAATCACTGTGATCGAACCGGCCGTATATCGACGGGAAAATCGTTAGGTGTATGGGCCCCTTTACACTACAAACACACTGTGCTCCAGAATGGATTATGAATCAAACTATTAGGCCCAGAGCACACCAAAACAGCTAGCAGATCCTCAAAACGCTAGCAGTTTTTTTTAACAGATTTCAGAGAGATTCTAGGCATGTTTAGAGACGTTTTCTAAACATGCCTAGAGTTTTTGGGAGCGTTTTTGTGTAGCAGAATACAAATACTGTTACAGTAAAAGCTGTTACTGAACAGCTTCTATAACAAAAACGCCTAGAAAGCTACTGCAAATGTGCAGCAGGAGGCACGTTTGCGGTTTGCTAACAACCTCAAACCGCTGGTGTGTACCATCCCATTGAAATACATTAGCCAATCGTTTTCACAGACAGATGCGGTTGGCGGATCGCTCCTAAAACCGCTCGGTGTGCACTGGGCCTTAAACCATCTTACCATATCAGCCCTTCAATGTCATGATATACCCACTCCAGTCCTACCCTAACAGGTGGTAACATATTTGCATATCTCATGATGTTTGTGAAAATTTTGAAAGTAAGAATGTCTTGCTTGATAATCCGATCTTGCAATGTGACTGCCATTGGAACTTGTAGTGTGGATGCTGTATTTATTTGAGGTGCATACTGGCAGCATGTGCTGTATGGCATACAATACTGATCATCCACAAGGCAAACTTAGGCAGCTGCCTAGGGTCTAGAGAGAGTTTAGGGACCTGGTGGTTGCTAGCCCCCACCAAATCCAACTAAATAAGCCAGGTGACCATCAGTGAAGGGCAAAGTGTTATCTTGCTTAGGGCCCCATTTCATAGTTATCCTTCTCTGATGGCTTATATCATGTGTGAAGTGTTCTATAATGTATATGATTTTTGTTTTATTTTTTATGTGGGGGGGGGGGGGGCACAGGATTTCTTGCCTGGAGTGACAAGAAGGCTAGAGGCGCCCCTGTACCTATCTAATCTATACTGGGAGACGCTGCCTATCTAACCTATACTGAGGGAACCTACCTATCTAATCTATACTGGGGGAACCTACCTATCTAATCTACACTGGGGGAACCTTCCTATCTAACCTACACTGAGGGAACCTACCTATCTAATTTATACTGGGGGACGCTGCCTATCTAACTTATACTGAGGGAACCTGCCTATCTAATCTATACTGGGGGATGTTGCCTATCTAACCAATACTGAGGGAACCTACCTATCTTATCTACACTGGGGGAACCTACCTATCTAATCTATACTGTGGGAACCTACCTATCTAATCTATACTGGGGGAACCTACCTATCTAACCTATACTGGGGGAAACTACCTATCTAATCTATACTGGGGGAAGCTACCTATATAACCTATACTGGGGGAACCTACGTATCTAACCTACGCTGGGGGAACCTACCTATCTAACCTATGCTGGGGGAACCTACCTATCTAATGTACGCTGGGGGAACCTACCTATCTAACCTACACTGGGGGAACCTACCTGAACCTACCTATCTAACCTACACTGGGGGAACCTACCTATCTAACATATGCTGAGAGAAGCTGCCTATCTAACCTACAGTGGGGGGAGCTGCCTATCTAACTTATACTGGGGAAACCTACCTATCTAACCTACACTGCAGGAAGCTGCCTATTTATCAATACTGGGGGAAGCTGCCTATCTAACCTACACTGGGGGAAGCTGTCTATATAATCTATACTGGGGGAAGCTGCCTATCTAACCTACACTGCAGGAAGCTGCCTATATAATCTATACTGGGGGAAGCTGCCTATCTAACCTACACTGGGGGAAGCTGCCTATCTAACCTATTCTGGGGGAGCTACCTATCTACAGCCAAGCAAAGCATAATCTATACTGGGGGAAGCTGCCTATATAATCTATACTGGGGGAACCTACCTATCTAAACTATACTGAGGGAACCTACCTATCTAATCTACACTGGGGGAAGCTACCTATGTAACCTACGCTGGGAGAACCTACCTATCTAATCTACGCTGGGGGATCCTACCTATCTAACCTACTCTGGGGGATCCTATCTATCTAACCTACTCTGGGGGAACCTACCTATCTAAACTATACTGAGGGAACCTACCTATCTAATCTACACTGGCCAGTGCGATCCCGGAAGACAGAACAGAAGGATCCACAGCGCTAGCGCAAGATGCTAGTGCGATCCAGGGAGACAGAGAGATGGAGATCAGGCGGATCCACAGCACTAGCGAAAGTGGCCAGTGCGATCCAGGAAGGCAGAACAGAAGGATCCACAGCGCTAGTGCAAGATGCTAGTGAGATCCAAGAGAACAGATCAGAAGGGGCTATCAGTAACAACCGCTGTTCCGGTTAGCACCCAGACACACAGAACGATTTCCTGTCGACCACCGCTGGGACAGGACAATCGCAACAGACGAACAAAACAGATATGCAATCCTAACTGCACTAGGGAATTTGCCCAGTGCAATCCCAGGAATAACTCTAAGCTGATCTTCAAACAAAGAGCAAGGCTGACACTCCTCCAGGAGTGTTACACAGGACTAAATCCTTATGACCAGCCAAGCATTGTGGGAAACACATAGTACTTATAGTACACGCCTCCAATGAATGTGGCCAGGCAATTTGCATGAAAACGTATGCAAATTCCTCAGCAAGCACAAGCTGCAAAACTTACAGAAGCTGTTCTTTCTAGAGTCCTGCAGCATGCAAACCTAAACAATGGTCAAAAGGCTGCCTGCCTGCACAGGCAGCTAAGCGGATTCTCACAATGTCTTATATGGAATTATGATTTTGCCGGTTCTGAACATGTGTGTATTATGTAAATGAATATGCATTGCACATATATATTGCAATAGAGACAAGTACATGATGGTCCTTTGGTAACGACAATGGACAATATACATATATTATTACTCAATCAAATTCAGGTAATATTAATTCGGAATATTTGTTTAGTACTGTGACTGGGAATTACTGTTTAAAGGTTTTTTTTGTTTGTTTGTTTGTTAAATTCTTATAGCCAGAAGTTTTGAAACTCTTGCTGTGGTTAATTATTTAGAATAAAGTTGTAGTAGAATCAGTTTAGGCTGACTAACAAACAAGATACATAAACGCCATAGGTCTCCTATAGGTCTCCTATGGGGTTTATCTATCTTGTTTGTTAGTCAGCCTAAACTAACTAACTAAATAATCACTGGACATCAGATAGTTGTGTACAGGGGGGTTTTACATTGTTCAGTCTTGAGGAGACAAGGTTATACACTCAGAACTGTATACATTGGTTTAACAATTAAGTTATTTTTCTCTATTTTTTAATATCCCATTAAGAGTTCAGAGGTGGAAAAACAGCACCTCCACGGGCAAGGTAAAGAGAAATATTACCATAATGAAAATAATGAATTTGATTAGTTAGCCAACAGCACCTCTAGAGGAAGAAATCCAGTATTGCACTTGGATTAAAAATTAGTTACAAGAAAACTCCCACTGGTCACTAATAGGCTGGAAGATTTGATCTTCTGGGCAGGATTATAGATAATGGTGGGTATATAGACAGCAAGGGACAGCTCATAGGGATCATCAGATCAGAACATCACAGGTCATCATAAGGGATCCATACCATCTGAATGATCGCGCCCAAAGGAACACGCCATAGACTCCATCTTGGTAACTATTAATGACCATTTTAGTTATATGGTTTATCACAGCGCAGATATCTGAACATTTGATTTATTGACAATTGTTTTTCTTTAGATAAACACAATCAATAGTTCTGTGATCGCTCGCTGTGAATTCCATTTTGTTTTTGATAGTGCCATATTGTTTTTGATAACGCCATGTTGTTTTTTGATAGACGCCATTTTGTTTTTAGTATCCACCATTTTGTTTTTGGATAAATAGACGATTATTGATTCAGCCATCTTGTCTCCATAAATCCGGTGGTACAGGGGCGCCTTAAGGTACAGACCACCCAGGCAGTGGCTTGGAGCACTTTGATGGGGAAAGGCGTAATAAATTACTGTCAGTCCAAGGGGAAATAAAAATTCCTGTCCTTAAAGACCGTTGTAAGGGACTGGAGAGAAATAGCCTTCTGCTCTTTTCACAAATAGCCTTCTGCTAAGTCACTGATAAAGAATCATTCAGAGTTCAGATTTATAGACACTCCCTAAGAAGAAGGTGTCCGGTTTATAGCTGTTCTCTGCCCCTCCACCCTGAGCCTGAGTGACTGACTGACATTTAAGGGCATGTAGAGAAAGTTTTCTACTCTCACAAGTGTTTTTAGGAATGCATCTAATAAGGATTCATAGAAAGATTTGAGACAGTCCCTCACTATTCAGTGTACAGAGGCGACAGCACCCTACCCCCAAATGTTACTGAGTCTGCAGAGCAAGGGAGACAAACAAACAAACAGTAAACTTTGCAGACAGCCCTGTGCTCTGCTAGAATGTCTGGCATGTCTAGATGTCAGGACGATCGCCATGACTAGCTATGGAGCGGTAGGATCATCTGATCCTCTCCCCTCTGGGACACACAGGCTGCACTTCTCCCTGAATTAAAATCAAATCAAATCAAAGATAGCTTTATTGGCATGACCAAGATTCATTACCGGTATTGCCAAAGCAAGGGGGAAAAGGGGGACATGGGAGGGGGTGGGGTAGGGGGACAGTGGCTAAGCAGTCTGTGGACATTTTTTAGGTTTACAGTTCCGTTATGCTCAGGCCCGGCCCTAGACTTTTTGCCGCCTGAGGCAATTTTCAAAGAAATCGCCGCCCCCCCCCCCCAAAGCCGTTGTTGTGGGGGGCCGCCCGAGCTGGAGGGGATAGCGGGCAGGAAGGGGGTATTGGGCCTAGCGGCGGGGAGGGGGGTCGGACCCCCCCTCCCTCGCCCGGGTCCCCCGTCCTCCGCTCCCCTCCAGCTTTAAAAAGGTCCGTGCTGTGGCTGCAGCTATTCGTAAGAGGCAACGGGCGGGGATTACTCACCTCTTCCTCGTTCCAGGCCAGCGTGCGCTCCACTGACGTCACTTCCTGCGGCGTAGCAGGAAGTGACGTCAGTGGAGCGCACGCTGGCCTGGAACGAGGAAGAGGTGAGTAATCCCCGCCCGTTGCCTCTTACGAATAGCTGCAGCCACAGCACGGACCTTTTTAAAGCTGGAGGGGAGCGGAGGACGGGGGACCCAGGCGAGGGAGGGGGGGGTCCGACCCCCCTCCCCACCCCTAGGCCCAATACCCCCTTCCTGCCCGCTATCCCCTCAAGCTCGGGCGGCCCCCCACACACATGGACGGGCGGGTGCCGCCCTCCCAGAAGTGCCGCCTGAGGCAAAAGTTTCACCCCGCCTCATGGGCGGGCCGGCCCTGGTTATGCTCTTCTCAGTCTGTGGCATGCTGTGACATAGTGTGCAGTGATTGTCCCTGTGGATTCCTCTTCTCCCAGTAGGATATATGTTTTTCTCTCGTCTTCTAGTGTGAGAAAGTCTGGGAATAGTTCCAACAATTTCTTAAAGTAAGTATCCCTGGTTGCAGTATATTTGGGGCAGTGCAATAGGAAGTGGCTTTCATCCTCAAGGGTCTTCTGCTCACAGTGTTGGCATAGTCTCTCCTCCCTGGGTTTGTACATCTGTCTGTGTCTCCCAGACTCTATTTCGAGGTTGTGAGCACTCAATCTGTAGACACTCAGGATTTTCCTCTCTTGAGAGTTTTGCAGCTTTTCCAGGTATGGGGCCATTTTATATTCTCTTTGTAGAGACTGGTATATGGTTAGCTTTTGTGACTGTTTTATTTCACTCCTCCATTTTTCCACATAGTCTTCTTTGCTCTTAGCTGTGGTGTGTTTTATCTGGACTTTTGTTATGACCTGTGGGTCGGGGGTTGGAGGGAGTACAGAGCTGACCACAACTTTCAGTGCACACGGCTTTTCTTGGTCTTCATTGTGCAGCATGAATTCACAAGGACAGTGTTTGAAGTGTGTAATGGACACAGTGGGGGTTGCAGGTTTTGTCTTTCATTGTGAGTGAGTGAAAAGGAGGGCAGCATCTAAAGTTTAAACAATGATAATGGCCATTATTATTATTTAGTATTTATATAGCGCCGACATATTACGCAGCGCTGTACAGTGTATATATATATTGTCTTGTCACTAACTATCCCTCAAAGGAGCTCACAATCTAATCCCTACCATTGCCATATGTCTATATTATGTAGTGTAAGTACTGCAGTCTAGGGCCAATTTTTAGGGGGAGCCAATTAACGTATCTGTATGTTTTTGGGAATGTGAGAGGAAACCGGAGTGCCCGGAGGAAACCCACGCAGACACGGAGAGAACATACAAACTCTTTGCAGATAGTGCCCTGGCTGGGATTCGAACCAGGGACCCAGCGCTGCAAGGCGAGAGAGCTAACCACTACGCCACCGTGCTGCCCATGGCCATGTAAGCAAAGTGTGTACATCCATCACTACTTATAATTGAAGCTGGAATAATAATGTATTTCCATTAATGCTGTCTGTTTGCCCTCTCTCTAATGCTATGTACCACCTCACGATTTTTCCAACGAATTTCCCGATGTCCATCAATTTTTTTTTGAGCAACAAGTAGTCATTTACATGATGTTGTGACATCGCTTAGCATTGTGTGTTGATAAGTGACCGTTACTGAGGATCGGAACTTTAAGATCCTTGACGGCACCCCGTAAAGTGCTGCGGTCGATTGACTTCTTGTTCGCACCCGTCCTGCTATGTCACGTGACATCTCGCATACCTGCTGGCAGGAAGATGAATCACTTGTCATGAGGGACACCTCGCTGGATCCATCTTCCTGTGTTGTTGCAGTCACTGTGGTGAGTGTGGAGCTTAACTTTGCTCGCCCTCACCCTCTGCTCATGCTCCCTCTCCCACTGTTACATAGTTACATAGTTACATAGTTATTTTGGTTGAAAAAAGACATACGTCCATCGAGTTCAACCAGTACAAAGTACAACTCCAGCCCGTCCCCCACATACCCCTGTTGATCCAGAGGAAGGCGAAAAAAAACCCCACCAGGGATGGTCCAATTAGCCCCAAATGGTAAAAATTCCTTCCTGACTCCAGATGGCAATCAGATAAAATCCCTGGATCAACATCATTAGGCATAACCTAGTAATTGTAGCCATGGATGTCTTTCAACGCAAGGAAAGCATCTAAGCCCCCTTTAAATGCAGGTATAGAGTTTGCCATAACGACTTCCTGTGGCAATGCATTCCACATCTTAACCACTCTTACTGTAAAGAACCCTTTCCTAAATAAATGGCTAAAACGTTTTTCCTCCATGCGCAGCTCATGTCCTCTAGTCCTTTGAGAAGGCCTAGGGACAAAAAGCTCATCCGCCAAGCTATTATATTGCCCTCTAATGTATTTATACATGTTAATTAGATCTCCTCTAAGGCGTCTTTTCTCTAGACTAAATAAACCCAGTTTATCTAACCTTTCTTGGTAAGCGAGACCTTCCATCCCACGTATCAATTTTGTAGCTCGTCTCTGCACCTGCTCTAAAACTGCAATATCTTTTTTGTAATGTGGTGCCCAGAACTGAATTCCATATTCCAGATGTGGCCTTACTAGAGAGTTAAACAGGGGCAATATTATGCTAGCATCTCGAGTTTTTATTTCCCTTTTAATGCATCCCAAAATTTTGTTAGCTTTAGCTGCAGCGGCTTGGCATTGAGTACGATTATTTAACTTGTTGTCGATGAGTACTCCTAAGTCCTTCTCCAAGTTTGATGTTCCCAACTGTATCCCATTTATTTTGTATGGTGCTAGACCATTGGTACGACCAAAATGCATGACTTTACATTTGTCAACATTGAATTTCATCTGCCATGTATGTGCCCATATAGCCATCCTATCCAGATCCTGTTGCAATATGACACTATCTTCCTGAGAGTTGATGATTCTGCACAATTTTGTATCATCTGCAAAAATAGCAACATTGCTCACTACTGCATCTACTAGGTCATTAATAAATAAATTGAAGAGCACTGGACCCAGTACAGACCCCTGTGGGACCCCACTGCTAACAGTCTCCCATTTTGAGTACGATCCATTGACCACAACTCTTTGTTTTCTGTCCATTAGCCAGTTCCCTATCCATGCACACAAACTCTTCTCCAGTCCTTGCATCCTCAACTTTTGCACCAGACTTCTCTTCTCTCTCACCAAACAACTGCTACTTGGGGAACAATGTGCACAACTATGTACACTAGTCTGAGCACACTACAGGGGAGCCAGTAGCATTTGGAACTATTATTGTGTATTCATGTAGCACTGACATCTTCAGCACTTTACAGAACATATAGTCTTGTCACTGACTGCTCACTGGAGCTTACAATTTAATCCCTACCATAGTCAAACTGTAATGTCCGACCATATTATTATCATGTATTTATATAGCACTGACATCTTCTGCAGTACTTTACAGAGTAAATAGTCATGTCACTGACTGTCCTCAAAGGAGCTCACAATCTAATCCTACCATAGTCATAGTCTAATGTCCTACCATATTATTGTTATGTATTTATATAGCACTGACATCTTCTGCAGCACTTTACAGAGTACATAGTCATGTCACTGACTGTCCTCAGAGGAGCTCACAATCTAACCCTACCGTAGTTATAGTCTAATGTCCTACCATATTATTATTATGTATTTATATAGCACTGACATCTCTTGCAGCACTTTACAGAGTACGTAATCATGTCACTGACTGTCCTCAGAGGGGCTCACCATCTAATCCTACCATAGCCATAGTATAATGTCCTACCATATTATTATTATGTATTTATATATCACTGACATCTCTTGCAGTACTTTACAGAGTCATACCTCCCAACTTTTTGAGATGAGAAAAGGGGACACTTAAGCCACACCTCTGCCACACCCCTGGTCACACCCTCACCATGCCTCTAGTCACGCATACCACACTGGTTTTTTCTATCCTGGTTCATTTTCCTTCATAGTGATAGATCACATTTTCAGTATAGAAATATATATATTTACATAGAAAGAGGGACTAAGTCCTGAAAGAGGGACAAATGAGGGTGAAAGAGGGACAGAGGGACAGGGCTCCCAAAAAGGGACTGTCCCTCCGAAAAAGGGACAGTTGGGAGCTATGCAGAGTACGTAATCATGTCACTGACTGTCCTCAGAGGAGCTCACAATCTAATCCTACCATAGTCATAGTATAATGTCCTACCATATTATTATTATGTATTTATATAGCACTGACATCTGCTACAGCACTTTACAGAGTACATAGTCATGTCACTGACTGTCCTCAGAGGAGCTCACAATCTAATCCCTAACACAGTTATAGTCTAATATTTTCAATATAGGATTGTTTTGGGGTAAACCAGTTGACTTATTAGTATGTTTTTTAGGATGCAGGAAATGTCTGAAGTGTCTGAAGACAGAAACTCCATGCAGATTTTGCCCTGCCCAATGTTCAAGCCTAGGACTCAGCACTAAAATCCAATAGTGCTACCCACTGAGCCTCTATTCTACTGATAGATATCTGCTCATCCATGTCATCAATTCTGACCCTCTACTACCCTTCCTCCCTCCATTCTACTTCTCTTCTCTTGTATCACTTACACTACAAACACACTGTGCTTATCTCCAGAATGGATTATGAATCAAACTATTAGGCCCAGTGCACACCAAAACCGCTAGCAGATCCTCAAAACGCTAGCGGTTTTTGGAGCAGATTTCAGAGCGATTCTAGGCATGTTCAGAGACGTTTTCTAAACATGCCTAGAGTTTTTGGGAGCGTTTTTGTGTAGCAGAATACAAATACTGTTACAGTAAAAGCTGTTACTGAACAGCTTCTATAACAAAAACGCCTAGAAAACCGCTCTGATCTAGCGGTTTCCAGAGCGGTTTGTGTTTTTCTTATAATTTACATTGAGGCAGAAACGCTCCTGCAAACCGCAAATGTGCAGCAGGAAGCACGTTTGCGGTTTGCTAACAACCTCAAACCGCTGGTGTGCACCATCCCATTGAAATACATTAGCCAATCGTTTTCACAGACAGATGCGGTTGGCGGATCGCTCCTAAAACCGCTCGGTGTGCACTGGGCCTTAAACCATCTTACCATATCAGCCCTTCAATGTCATGTTATACCCACTCCAGTCCTACCCTAACAGGTGGTAACATATCTGCATATCTCATAATGTTTGTGAAAAATTATTTTGAAAGTAAGAATGTCTTGCTTGATAATCCGATCTTGCAATGTGACTGCCATTGGAACTTGTAGTGTGGATGCTGTATTTAATTGAGGTGCATACTGGCAGCATGTGCTGTATGGCATACAATGCTGATCATCCACAAGGCAAACTTAGGCAGCTGCCTAGGGTCTAGAGAGAGTTTAGGGGACTGGTGGTTGCTAGCCCCCACCAAATCTAACTTAATGAGCCAGGTGACCATCAGTGGAGGACAAAGTGTTATCTTGCTTAGGGCCCCATTTCATAGTTATCCTTCTCTGATGGCTTATATGATGGCTTATATCATGTGTGAAGTATTATATAATTGTCACGGACGGTTGTGGGGCCGCAGGCGCGTCCTGGAACCGCCCGTGAAGAAAAAGCGATCGCACTCGATTCCCTGCATCGATTGCGCTTCAGATCAATAGAACCAAGATTTGATGTATAGTATCCCTCTGCCTAGGAACAGCTGGGGGATCTGTCTTAGCTGAAGTGACAGCCTGGGGGGAGGTGTTAATTAGCTTGGACATATTCCTGTGGAAGGCACAATTCCCCTTTCTGTTCTGGGAACCAAGTGACACCTAGCTGATCTCATGTAGATGTTAATTAATCAAAGGGTGATAAGGATGCCTAGGTGCAGCCAGGCAGGCTACGAATCCCCGGGAGGTCTTGACAAATTGCTCCCTGGTAAAGATCAAAGGGAAGTCAGCTGTTAGCAGCTAGAACACATCCTGAATAACCTGAGTCTCATAGCATAATCCATAACTTCCCAGATCTGTCATATTTCTGGGGTTCCTGAGATGGCAGCTTCGCCAAACGTGGGGGAAGTGTAGCATGAGTCCCGATGCTGTTTGTTTGTTGTTGGCTAGACAGAATACCGTGTGTTTAACCGTTTTATTCGCAGGACTAGTCAGTCAGTAAATCGGGTCCACTGGCCCATACCAGTGGTGGTGGCAGATACCGTGGAATCGTGTGTACGTTGTAATTACCCGTGTCTCACAGGCTCCCTTCTGAGTTGTCTGCGGCTAATTCTTAACGGTTCCTGCGCATTGACTGCGACCAGAGTTCGCACGATCCGTGTGCTGGCACCGTTTAGAAGGCTAAGTGCGGTCTGACCACAAGGGCTCTTGTGACAGTGTTAGGCAGCGGTTGGGACCTGTGTTGTGCTGAAAGTATCTAAGATAGCGCTAGCGCTATCAAGAAATGAACTAATTCGTTGGTGTAGCTGGAAGGCAATATATTTTTTATATATACAGAGAGACTGTGTAGCCAGTACCCCTCCCCTAAAGTTTTATTTTATTTGGCGTGGAAATGTCCGGGAACTACAAGAAAATGTGCCTGGCGGACCTGCAAAATCTTTGCCAAGAGAGAGGCATTGATGTCGGCCGCAAGAAACAAGGGGACCTGGTAACGGAATTGTTTCAATGGGATACCCAGCAACTGCGGGAGCCGGGAGTGTCCGCTGAAGTGGATACCAGCCCATCTGACAATCGAGGGGAACCAGAGACTGAGACTCCTGACCGTACAGAGGTTGTGCATCCTGAGGGCCCTGCATCAACAGTTATGCAGGAGAATGTCAGTATGGACCCCAATCCCCGAGTTTCTGACAGTACTCGCCCGGAACTGGCCAGTACTGGACTGTCCATGGGTGCTGACCCAGTAATGCAGCAGGCATTACGAAAGCTGATGGAGACTGACCTGGACAAGTACCTGCAGTACATGCGTGAGGAACGCCAATCTGCAGAACGCCACGCGGAGAGGGATGCCGCAGAGGCGCGGGAGAGACGACAGCATGAGCTCAACATGGCAAAGGTTCAACAGGCCAGCCGGAGTTCACCGCCCAGCCTCCCTGCTGAAGGAGCTGCACCACCCGTAAGTGCAAAATTTAAATTTGCTAATATTGAAAAAGACACAGACATTGACTTGTTTTTGCGGTCTTTTGAAAAAGCATGCCGTCAGTATCGTCTGTCCCAAGACCAGTGGGTCAGACATCTGACACCTTTGCTGCGCTACAAAGCGCTTGATGCCTTCGCAGAATTGCCTGCGGAGAAGGATAATGATTATGCTGCTATAAAAGACGCTATCATTACTAAGTACCAGCTGACGCCAGAAGCCTATCGGAAAAAGTTCAGGGCCTGGCAGAAAAAGTCTTCTGATTCGTACCGAGATGTGGTCAGCAGCTTGCTCACCACACTCCGCCAGTGGACTCTAGGCCTCACCAAAGGGTCTTATGGCGTCCTGGAGGACTTGATAGTCCTCGAACAATTTCTGAACATTTGCCCTGCTGATGTACGACAGTTTGTGTTAGAACGCAGGCCGGCTTCAGCCACTGTCGCTGCAGACCTTGCTGAGACTTTTGCAACTACCCGGGTGGCTGATACCCGCAGAACTGTCCCATCCAGCTGGAGAGGAGGTCAGCCCAATACCTCGGCAGACTCTCCTGCCCCTGTGAGCCGTCAGCCACAGAGGCCACCCAGCACAGCTTCTGCACCCAGGGCTGCAGCCCCTGGAGAGGTCACCTGTCACTACTGCCGCCAGCCCGGACACATGAAATTCGACTGTCCGGAGCGGAGACAGACACCACCAGCACCTAGATCATCTGCATCACCTGTACCTCACCCACAGCAGAGGCAACCCGCCAGCGAACCACAGCCTGGATCATCAGATTTTGTCCTGTTTGCCCGCGGAAAGGAAATCCGCGACCGAACCGGCCAGCAGCAACTTGTTAGAGTGAACGGCAAAGTTGTCACCGGATTCCGAGACACCGGAGCTGACATCACGTTAGTTCACTCACACCTTGTGCCAAAGGAGAGCATCAGCTCCAGCCGATCCCTTGCCCTTACTGGAGTAGAGGGCACCCTTTTTCACATAGCCCACGCAAGAGTGAAGCTGGATTGGGGAGTAGGAATCCATGAAAGGGTTGTTGGGGTTATGAAGGATCTCCCAGTCCCTGTGTTGCTGGGGACTGATTTGGGCAAGCTTGTGTCCTACTATGAACCTGTCACGACCGCCTTGTCGCTCACGGAAGGAGACGGACTCTCCACCCACCACCAGGTACTTTATACACTTGGGGGAGCACCAGGGGGAGGTGGGTTGAATGTGCCCAGTTCAAGGGTACCAGGTTCAATAGTGCCTGCTTCAAAGGCACCTGAGTTTGATGTACAGACTGTCTGTTGTGATGATGCTGTAACTGTACCTGAGTTTACTGTACAACCTGTCTGTAATGAAAAAATGTCTATACCTGTCAATGTCATTACTGCATGCAATGATGATTTGAGTAATGTCCGTCTGTGCCATTCTGACAGTGTACCTGTGCTAGCAGTACCGCGCAGCTGCACTGCTCAGAACCCGAGCTCAGAACAGGTGGAGAGGGTTCCGGCCTCCTCCCCCTCCTCTGACCGCAGGGATGAAACCTTTCAGCCGCTGGCCTCGTGTGACATGAGCCAGTTGGCTGAAACTGACAGCGCCGTATTCTCAGCCGCACTACAAAGTGACCCAAGCCTGGAGGTGCTCAGGCAGCAAGCCGCTGAGCCCCTCGCAGACGGGGCCACTTTCAAGGTGTACTGGGAAGGTGGGAGACTGTACAGTGAGTCTGTACAGCCCCCTACAGGTATATCCCACGCGAATACCAAATGGCTTGTGGTCCCGAGTGCGTTCAGGGGACATGTGCTGAAATCCGCACATGGTAATCCTCTGACAGGGCACTCGGGTGTCCGCAAGACACTTGCCGGTATTCGGAACCAGTTTTATTGGCCCCGGATGAACAGGGATGTAGCAAACTACTGCAGGGCATGTGCCGTCTGTCAGGAGCTGGGAAGGTCCAGGGATTCCCGCGGGGTTCCCTTAGGTCCACAGCCACTTAGCAGGGGAACCCTGCGTGGGCTGGCTGTTGACCTAACCAACCCACTGCCCGTTGTCAGCAGTCCCGGCAGACACCACGTCCGACTGCAGTGGCGCAAACGCCCTGTCCAGAACAGTCCATGTCGGGTCAACCCTGAGGGTAGCAGACCGCGACTGGTCCAGGGGAACTGAGCCACAGGCTCCAATAGGTTTTCCCGCCGTACCGGCAACTCGAGGCCCGTCAGCCAGGTTAGCGGCGCCGCCACACATCTTGCGGATGTGTGGCTAAGCCGCAGACAAGGGGGAGGGCTGTCACGGACGGTTGCGGGGCCGCAGGCGCGTCTTGGAACCGCCCGTGAAGAAAAAGCGATCGCACTCGATTCCCTGCATCGATTGTGCTTCAGATCAATAGAACCAAGATTTGATGTGTAGTATCCCTCTGCCTAGGAACAGCTGGGGGATCTGTCTTAGCTGAAGTGACAGCCTGGGGGGAGGTGTTAATTAGCTTGGACATATTCCTGTGGAAGGCACAATTCCCCTTTCTGTTCTGGGAACCAAGTGACACCTAGCTGATCTCATGTAGATGTTAATTAACCAAAGGGTGATAAGGATGCCTAGGTGCAGCCAGGCAGGATACGAATCCCCGGGAGGTCTTGACAAATTGCTCCCTGGTAAAGATCAAAGGGAAGTCAGCTGTTAGCAGCTAGAACACATCCTGAATAACCTGAGTCTCATAGCATAATCCATAACTTCCCAGATCTGTCATATTTCTGGGGTTCCTGAGATGGCAGCTTCGCCAAACGTGGGGGAAGTGTAGCATGAGTCCCGGTGCTGGTTCTGAGGAAGTTTCAGAACATTCTGAGGTAAAGACTGCCAGTTAGGCAGTTTGAAAGTGCCCTGATGATACCACAGGGGTCCCACCCCTCATGTCTGGTATCAGGGCGCTGGGTAAATCGAGACAGACCTGAAAATGTTAATGAATCTGCCCTGACCTTTACGGTTCTGTGAGATAGAGCCCATATATGGTTAAGGTATGATTTCTGGTTCCCAGGACAAGGGGAGGACTCATCCCATGTTCTAAGGGGGTGTGTGGGCCCGCCCTCACTCCCTCCTACTGAATCAGGGGCATAAGAATGGCAGAGGACCCAAACTCAGTGTCCTCCACCCTGAAAACATCTTGAACTCATCGGTGCCAGCTTGAGGATATGCTGGCATCCACCTGGTCTGAACTCTGAACTTTGATTGAAACCAAGAACTTTACAAGTTTTCCCACTAAAGGACATCTTTTCAGGAACTAAGTATTTTTCTCCCTTCTTTTATTTTTTATACTGGCTATTACTGTTTTAATAATTGTTGATTTTAATAATTGTCTGTATATATTAATTATTTATATTGCTGTGAATAAAAGACTTCCTCCAAGTCATTCACTGTTCCGCTACCCTGCTTATCAGCACACACAGAACTGATCCCGGGTCTCTGAAGATACGCTACTGTTTGTTTGTTGTTGGCTAGACAGAATACCGTGTGTTTAACCGTTTTATTCGCAGGACTAGTCAGTCAGTAAATCAGGTCCACTGGCCCATACCAGTGGTGGTGGCAGATACCGTGGAATCGTGTGTACGTTGTAATTACCCGTGTCTCACAGGCTCCCTTCTGAGTTGTCTGCGGCTAATTCTTAACGGTTCCTGCGCATTGACTGCGACCAGAGTTCGCACGATCCGTGCGCTGGCACCGTTTAGAAGGCTAAGTGCGGTCAGCCACTAGGGCTCCTGTGACAATAATGTATATGATTTTTGTTTAATTTTTATGGGGGGGGGGCACAGGATTTCTTGCCTGGAGTGACAAGAAGGCTAGAGGCGCCCCTGTGGTGGTAAATTGATTGATTGACACACTCGGTGGCCATATTTGATGAGTCATAGCTCATCAATGGAACTATTATTGTGTATTTATGTAGCACTGACATCTTCAGCACTTTACAGAGCATATAGTCTTGTCACTGACTGCTCACTGGAGCTTACAATTGAATCCCTACCATACTCAAACTGTAATGTCCGACCATATTATTATCATGTGTTTATATAGCACTGACATCTTCTGCAGTACTTTACAGAGTAAATAGTCATGTCACTGACTGTCCTCAGAGGAGCTCACAATCTAATCCTACCATAGTCATAGTATAATGTCCTACCATATTATTATTATTATGTATTTATATAGCACTGACATCTCTTGCAGCACTTTACAGAGTACGTAATCATGTCACTGACTGTCCTCAGAGGAGCTCACAATCTAATCCTACCATAGCCAAAGTAAAATTGTCCTACCATATTATTATTATGTATTTATATAGCACTGACATCTGCTGCAGCACTTTACAGAGTACATAGTCATGTCACTGACTGTCCTCAGAGGAGCTCACAATCTAATCCCTAACACAGTTATAGTCTAATATTTTCAATATAGGATTGTTTTGGGGGTAAAACAGTTGACTTATTAGTATGTTTTTTAGGATGCAGGAAATATCTGAAGTGTCTGAAGACAGAAACTCCATGCAGATTTTGCCCTGGCCAATGTTCAAGCCTAGGACTCAGCACTAAAATGCAGTAGTGCTACCCACTGAGCCTCTATTCTACTCATAGATATCTGCTCATCCATGTCATCAATTCTGACCCTCTACTACCCTTCCTCCCTTCATTCTACTTCTCTTCTCTTGTATCACTTAACGTGGCCATACACTGGTCGATTTGCCATCAGATTCGACCAACAGATAGATCCCTCTCTGATCGAATCTATGGCCACCTTTACTGCAAACAGATTGTGAATCGATTTCAGCCTGAAACCGATCACAATCTGTGGAGCTGCCGCTGCTAACCCCCCCCCCCCCCCCCCCCTGCATACATTACATTACCTGTTCCGGCCGGCGTGAGTCCCCTGGTCCCCGCTGTTTTCTTCTCCGCTCCGGGCTCAAGACCGTTCCTGCAGCTACTGAACTTCCTGTCCAGGGGAAGTTTAAACAGTAGAGGGCGCTCTACTGTTTAAACTTCCTACCGGGACAGGAAGTTCTGTGTAGCTGCAGCCGGTCCAAAACCCAACGTGGAAAGAAGACACCCGGGACGAGGGGATTTGCGCCGGCCGGAACAGGTAATGTATACCCGCTGTATTGCGTCGGTCGTCGGGCATTCGAACGCCGCTATCGACACACTCCCGACCCGCCGGCGATCGAGAAAAATCTTCCGCACGGACGGATCGAGGGGAATTGATGGGAACGATCGATTTCGGACGGAAATCGATCATTCTGTCAGCGGTGTGCACAGCGATTTCACAGCTGATTCGATCACTATGATCGAACCGGCCGTATATCGACGGGAAAATCGTTAGGTGTATGGGCCCCTTTACACTACAAACACACTGTGCTCCAGAATGGATTATGAATCAAACTATTAGGCCCAGTGCACACCAAAACCGCTAGCAGAGCCTCAAAACGCTAGCGGTTTTTTGAGCAGGTTTCAGAGAGATTCTAGGCATGTTTAGAGACGTTTTCTAAACATGCCTAGAGTTTTTGGGAGCGTTTTTGTGTAGCAGAATACAAATACTGTTACAGTAAAAGCTGTTACTGAACAGCTTCTATAACAAAAACGCCTAGAAAGCTACTGCAAATGTGCAGCAGGAGGCACGTTTGCGGTTTGCTAACAACCTCAAACCGCTGGTGTGCACCATCCCATTGAAATACATTAGCCAATCGTTTTCACAGACAGATGCGGTTGGCGGCTCGCTCCTAAAACCGCTCGGTGTGCACTGGGCTTTAAACCATCTTACCATATCAGCCCTTCAATGTCATGTTATACCCACTCCAGTCCTACCCTAACAGGTGGTAACATATTTGCATATCTCATAATGTTTGTGAAAAATTATTTTGAAAGTAAGAATGTCTTGCTTGATAATCCGATCTTGCAATGTGACTGCCATTGGAACTTGTAGTGTGGATGCTGTATTTATTTGAGGTGCATACTGGCAGCATGTGCTGTATGGCATACAATGCTGATCATCCACAAGGCAAACTTAGGCAGCTGCCTAGGGTCTAGAGAGAGTTTAGGGGCCTGGTGGTTGCTAGCTCCCACCAAATCCAACTAAATAAGCCAGGTGACCATCAGTGGAGGGCAAAGTGTTATCTAGCTTAGGGCCCCATTTCATAGTTATCCTTCTCTGATGGCTTATATCATGTGTGAAGTGTTCTATAATGTATATGATTTTTGTTTTATTTTTTATGGGGGGGGGGCGCCACAGGATTTATTGCCTGGAGTGACAAGAAGGCTAGAGGCGCCCCTGTACCTATGTAATCTATACTGGGAGACGCTGCCTATCTAACCTATACTGAGGGAACCTACCTATCTAATCTATACTGGGGGAACCTACCTATCTAATCTACACTGGGGGAACCTTCCTATCTAACCTATACTGAGCGAACCTACCTATCTAATTTATACTGGGGGACGCTGCCTGTCTAACTTATACTGAGGGAACCTGCCTATCTAATCTATACTGGGGGATGTTGCCTATCTAACCTATACTGAGGGAACCTACCTATCTAATCTACACTGGGGGAACCTACCTATCTAATCTATACTGTTGGAACCTACCTATCTAATCTATACTGGGGGAACCTACTTATCTAACCTATACTGGGGGAACCTACCTATCTAATCTATACTGGGGGAAGCTACCTATATAACCTATACTGGGGGAACCTACGTATCTAACCTACACTGGGGGAACCTACCTATCTAGCCTATGCTGGGGGAACCTACCTATCTAATGTACGCTGGGGGAACCTACCTATCTAACCTTCACTGGGGGAACCTACCTGAACCTACCTATCTAACCTACAGTGGGGGAACCTACCTATCTAACATATGCTGAGAGAAACTGCCTATCTAACCTACAGTGGGGGAAGCTGCCTATCTAACTTATATTGGGGAAACCTACCTATCTAACCTACACTGCGGGAAGCTGCCTATATAATCTATACTGGGGGAAGCTGCCTATCTAACCTACACTGGGGGAAGCTGTCTATATAATCTATACTGGGGGAAGCTGCCTATCTAACCTACACTGGGGGAAGCTGCCTATCTAACCTATTAAGGGGGAGCTACCTATCTACAGCCAAGCAAAGCATAATCTATACTGGGGGAAGCTGCCTATATAATCTATACTGGGGGAACCTACCTATCTAAACTATACAGAGGGAACCTACCTATCTAATCTACACTGGGGGAAGCTACCTATGTAACCTACTCTGGGAGAACCTACCTATCTAATCTACGCTGGGGGATCCTACCTATCTAACCTACTCTGGGGGATCCTACCTATCTAACCTACTCTGGGGGAACCTACCTATCTAATCTACGCTGGGGGAACCTACCTATCTAAACTACACTGGGGGAACCTACCTATCTAACCTACCCTGGGGGAACCTACCTATATAACCTATACTCGGGGAAGCTGCCTATCTAACCTACACTGGGGGAAGCTGCCTATCTAACCTACACTAGGGGAACCTACCTATCTAACCTCCGCTGGGGGAACCTACCTATATAACCTATACTGGGGGAAGCTGCCTATCTAACCTACACTGGGGGAAGCTGCCTATCTAACCTACACTGGGGAAACCTACCTATCTAACCTACACTGGGGGAAGCTGCCTATATAACCTACACTGGGGGAAGCTGCCTATCTAACCTACACTGGGGGAAGCGGCCTATCTAACCTACACTGGGGGAACCTACCTATCTAACCTACGCTGGGGGAACCTACCTATCTAACCTATACTGGGGAAACCTACCTATCTAACCTACACTGGGGGAAGCTGCCTATATAACCTACACTGGGGGAAGCTGCCTATATAACCTATACTGGGGGAAGCTTCCTGGTCAAAGCCCAGCAAAGCATACAGCCAAGCAAAGCCTAGTAAAGCCCCCAGCCCAGCAATGTCCCCAAAATGCCCCCAGCAAATTTCCCAGCCCAGCAAAGCCCCAGCAAGTCACCTAGCAAAGCCAGGCCGGCACAGCATCACCATCAGCCAGGCCAGCACAGCATCACCACCAGCTAGGCCAGCACAGCATCACCACCAGCCGAGTACAGCGCACAGGCCAGCCAGCCGAAGGCAAGACAGAAGCCAGGTGAGGGGCTTATATATGTGAAATACTACCTATTGATTATATTTAACCATTTCTGCCGCCCGGACGTGAAGCTCACGTCCGGACGGCTGCTCTGCTGCGGTGCCCCGCTTCGGCGCGCTCCGTGCGCAATTGCGGGTGCGCCCCCATGCCCCAGTGGTGTCCCCCGGCAGCCCTGGGATCAGTGAACGGGAACATGGTTCCCGATCACCGATCTGTGTCCCCAGCAGAAAAACCGGAGCGCTCTTACAAGAGGCTGCACGTAAAAATTTCCGCATCCCCCTTGTGCTTCCGCTTAGCGAGAAGCACAAGGTGGAAAAAAAAATACAATAAAAAAAAAAAAGACATAAATAGTTACCTAAGGGTCTGAACTTTTTAAATATGCATTTGAAAGGGGTATACTACGAAAAATTTTAAAATTATAAGCTTGTAAATAGTGATGGACGCAAAACGGAAAAAATGCACCTTTACTTCCAAATAAAATATTGACGCCATACATTGTGATAGGGACAAAATTTAAATGGTGTCATAACCGAGACAAATGGGCAAATAAAATACATAGGTTTTAATTATGGTAGCGTGGATTATTTTAAAGCAATAATGGCCGAAAACTGAGAAATAATGAATGTTTTCCATTTTTTTCTTATTAATCCTGTTAAAATGCATTTATAAAAAAATAATTCTTAGCAAAACGTACCACCCAAAGAAATCTTAATTAGTGGTGGAAAAAACAAGATATAGATCAATAAATTGTGATAAGTAGTGATAAAGTTATTAGCGAATGAATGGGAGGTGAAAATTGCTCTGATGCATAAGGTGAAAATCCCTGCGGGCTGAAATGGTTAAGTTACGCCACTGCTATGTTCAACTATAATTGGCCCCACCTATGACCAGGCCCACTTTACACGGCATTGCCACGCCTAGTTTTCACGGCGGCGCGCTATGCACCACATACTCGTTCCCTCTTGGTGCCCCGGATCTTTCAGGAACCTAGAAACGCCCCTGCTGGCCCATAAGCATTGTTAAGCTAAGGTCAATGCAAACACCTTATTGTGTCGGGCGTTTTGTCAATGATTGTACAAATCATTATCAAAAATATAAAATCTAAAATGTAAAGCTCCTGAAAGAATGGGAGGAGCTTCAAATACAAACATATGCCCAACTGTTTGAGTTCATTTTTCGTGGGTTTCTCACAGTACTGGTTTAAACATGCAACCGTAAACCAATATGTAAAAATATAAATTTAATATCAAATAAATATTACAATATCTCAAAACAATATAGAATTGTACTTTTGATTTAAAACAAAACTCCTAAGGTTATTCTCATAATGAGCTGGATAATACAACTTCAGTGAAACAATCAAAGTGATATCATATGTATTCACCAAAAACAAAAGGCTAAACCATTTAGCAGTTAATTCAACTACAGTGCATAGCTATGACTCATCAAATATGGCCACCGGGTGTGTCAATCAATCAATTTACCACCGCAGGGGCACCTCTAGCCTTCTTGTCACTCCAGGCAAGAAATCCTGTGGCGCCTCCCCCCCCCCCCCCCCCCCCCCCCCCACATAAAAAATAAAACAAAAATCATATACATTATAGAACACTTCACACATGATATAAGCCATCAGAGAAGGATAACTATGAAATGGGGCCCTAAGTAAGATAACACTTTGTCCTCCACTGATGGTCACCTGGCTTATTTAGTTAGATTTGGTGGGGGCTAGCAACCACCAGACCCCTAAACTCTCTCTAGACCCTAGGCAGCTGCCTAAGTTTGCCTTGTGGATGATCAGTATTGTATGCCATACAGCACATGCTGCCAGTATGCACCTCAAATAAATACAGCATCCACACTACAAGTTCCAATGGCAGTCACATTGCAAGATCGGATTATCAAGCAAGACATTCTTACTTTCAAAATAATTTTTCACAAACATTATGAGATATGCAGATATGTTACCACCTGTTAGGGTAGGACTGGAGTGGGTATATCATGACATTGAAGGGCTGATATGGTAAGGTGGTTTAAGGCCCAGTGCACACCGAGCGGTTTTAGGAGCGATCCGCCAACCGCATCTGTCTGTAAAAACGATTGGCTAATGTATTTCAATGGGATGGTGCACACCAGCGGTTTGAGGTTGTTAGCAAACCGCAAACATGCCTCCTGCTGCACATTTGCGGTTTGCAGAAGCGTTTCTGCCTCAATGTAAAGTATTAGAAAAAAGCAAACCGCTCTGGAAAACGCTAGATCAGAGCGGTTTTCTAGTTGTTTTTGTTATAGAAGCTGTTCAGTAACAGCTTTTACTGTAACAGTATTTGTATTCTGCTACACAAAAACGCTCCCAAAAACTCTAGGCATGTTTAGAAAACATCTCTGAACATGCCTAGAATCGCTCTGAAATCTGCTCCAAAAACCGCTAGCGTTTTGAGGATCTACTAGCGGTTTTGGTGTGCACTGGGCCTAATAGTTTGATTCATAATCCATTCTGGAGATAAGCACAGTGTGTTTGTAGTGTAAGTGATACAAGAGAAGAGAAGTAGAATGGAGGGAGGAAGGGTAGTAGAGGGTCAGAATTGATGACATGGATGAGCAGATATCTATGAGTAGAATAGAGGCTCAGTGGGTAGCACTATTGGATTTTAGTACTGAGTCCTAGGCTTGAACATTGGGCAGGGCAAAATCTGCATGGAGTTTCTGTCTTCAGACACTTCAGACATTTCCTGCATCCTAAAAAACATACTAATAAGTCAACTGGTTTACCCCCAAAACAATCCTATATTGAAAATATTAGACTATAACTGTGTTAGGGATTAGATTGTGAGCTCCTCTGAGGACAGTCAGTGACATGACTATGTACTCTGTAAAGTGCTGCAGCAGATGTCAGTGCTATATAAATACATAATAATAATATGGTAGGACATTATACTATGACTATGGTAGGATTAGATTGTGAGCTCCTCTGAGGACAGTCAGTGACATGATTACGTACTCTGTAAAGTGCTGCAAGAGATGTCAGTGATATATAAATACATACAGTGGCGTAGGGACCGGGGTCGCAACGGTCGCCTTGGCGACCGGGCCCGGCTCCTAAAGAGGCGGGGGAGGGGCCCGGGGGGCCCATTTGTTCGTGCGCTATTAGGAGGGGGGGCGCTATAATGTAGGGGGGGAGCCGCAGCTGCGGGGAGGGCAGCCCGACCTCTCCCTCCCCGGGCCCCCCCCCCCCCCCCCCCCCTCAGATGCAGAGTGATGCGCACGGAAGCGCTGAAGGCAGAACTCACCTCCCTGCGTTCCAATCGCCGCTGGTCTCCTCTCTGCATAGATGCTGTTACACACGCAGCTTCCGGCTAAACAGGAAGCTGCGTGTGTAACAGCATCTATGCAGAGCGGGAGGAGACCAGCGGCGATTGGAACCAGGGACGGAGGTGAGTTCCGCCTACAGCGCTTCCGTGCGCGTCACTCTGCATCTGAGGGGGGGGGGGGGGCCCGGGGAGAGGAAGGGAGGGAGAGGTCGGGCTCCCCCCCCTCCATTATGTGGGGGCAGCTACCTACCTAATCTATTCTGGGGGGGGGGGGCAGCTACCTACCTAATCTATCCTGGGGGGGGGGGGGGGGGCAGCTACCTACCTACCTACCTACCTACCTAATCTATTCTGGGGGGGCAGCTACCTACCTAATCTATCCTGAGGGGGCAGCCACCTACCTAATCTATCCTGGGGGGGGGGGGCAGCGACCTACCTAATCTATCCTGGGGGGGCAGCCACCTACCTAATCTATCCTGGGGGGGCAGCCACCTACCTAATCTACCCTGGGGGGGGCAACCACCTACCTAATCTACCCTGGGGGGGGGCAGCCACCTACCTAATCTACCCTGGGGGGCAGCTACCTACCTAATCTACCCTGGGGGGCAGCTACCTACCTAATCTACCCTGGGGGGGGGGCAGCTACCTACCTAATCTATCCTGGGGGGGGGGGGGGGCAGCTACCTACCTAATCTATTCTGGGGGGGGCAGCTACCTACCTAATCTATCTGGGGGGGGGGGGGCAGCTACCTACCTAATCTATCCTGGGGGGGCAGCTACCTACCTAATCTATCCTGGGGGGGGGGGCAGCTACCTACCTAATCTATCCTGGGGGGGCAGCTACCTACCTAATCTATCCTAGGGGGGGCAGCTACCTACCTAATCTATCCTGGGGGGGCAGCTACCTACCTAATCTATCCTGGGGGGGCAGCTACCTACCTAATCTATCCTGGGGGGGCAGCTACCTAATCTATCCTGGGGGGGCAGCTACCTAATCTATCCTGGGGGGGGGGGCAGCTACCTACCTAATCTATTCTGGGGGAGCAGCTACCTATCTAATCTATCCTGGGGGGGGGGGGCAGCTACCTAATCTATCCTGGGGGGGGGGCAGCTACCTAATCTATCCTGGGGGTGGCAGCTACCTAATCTATCCTGGGGGTGGCAGCTACCTAATCTATCCTGGGGGGCAGCTACCTAATCTATCCTGGGGGGCAGCTACCTAATCTATCCTGGGGGCAGCTACCTAATATAACCTATCCTGGGGGGCAGCTACCTAATCTAACCTATACTGGGGGGCACCTACCTAATCTAACCTATACTGGGGGGCACCTACCTAATCTAACCTATACTGGGGGTCACCTACCTATCTAACCTTAACTGGGGGGCAGCTACCTCATCTAACCTATACTGGGGGGGCAGCTACCTAATCTAACCTATACTGGGGGGCTGCTACCTCATCTAACCTTATACTGGGAGGCACCTACCTATCTAACCTATACTGGGGGCACTTACTTATCTAACCTGTATTGGGGGCACCTAGCTAGCCTATACAGGTGGCAACTATACTGGCTACCTATATTGGAGGCACCTACCTAACTAACCTATACTGGGGGAACCTACCTATCTAACCTATGCTGGCGGCGCCTGCCTATCTAACCTATACTGGGGGCAACTATACTGGCTACCTATGCTGGAGACACCTACCTGGCTAACCTATACCGGGGGCAACTATACCGGCTTACCTATGCCTGGCTACCTATACTGGGGGGACCTGTAGCTGGCTATGGGGATTCGGATATGTGTGTGTGTCGGGTGTTGCCGGGGGAGGGGGGGGCTGTTGTCGCCGGGGGGGGGCCACATCCAGATTCCGCATCGGGGCCCAGAGGTTTCTAGCTACGCCACTGAATACATAATAATAATATGGTAGGACATTATACTATGGCTATGGTAGGATTAGATGGTGAGCTCCTCTGAGGACAGTCAGTGACATGATTACGTACTCTGTAAAGTGCTGCAGGAGATGTCAGTGCTATATAAATACATAATAATAATATGGTAGGACATTATACTATAACTACAGTAGGGTTAGATTGTGAGCTCCTCTGAGGACAGTCAGTGACATGACTATGTACTCTGTAAAGTGCTGCAGAAGATGTCAGTGCTATATAAATACATAATAATAATATGGTAGGACATTAGACTATGACTATGGTAGGATTAGATTGTGAGCTCCTTTGAGGACAGTCAGTGACATGACTATGTACTCTGTAAAGTACTGCAGAAGATGTCAGTGCTATATAAATACATGATAATAATATGGTCGGACAGTACAGTTTGACTATGGTAGGGATTAAATTGTAAGCTCCAGTGAGCAGTCAGTGACATGACTATGTACTCTGTAAAGTGCTGAAGATGTCAGTGCTACATAAATACACAATAATAGTTCCAAATGCTACTGGCTCCCCTGTAGTGTGCTCAGACTAGTGTACATAGTTGTGCACATTGTTCCCCAAGTAGCAGTTGTTTGGTCAGAGAGACAGTGGGAGAGGGAGCATGAGCAGAGGGTGAGGGCGAGCAAAGTTAAGCTACACACTCACCACAGTGACTGCAACAACACAGGAAGATGGATCCAGCGAGGTGTCCCTCATGACAAGTGATTCATCTTCCTGCCAGCGGGTATGCGAGATGTCATGTGACATTACAGGACAGGCGCGAACGAGAAGTCAATCGACCGCAGTACTTTACGGGGTGCCGTCAAGGATCTTAACGATCCGATCCTCAGTGATGGTCACTTATCACCACACAACGCTAAGCGATGTCACAACATTGTGTAAATGACTACTTGTCGCTCAAAAAAAAAATTGATGGACATCGGGAACGTTGGAAAAATCGTGAGGTGGTACATAGCATTAGAGAGAGGGCAAACAGACAGCATTAATGGAAATACATTATTATGTCAGCTTCAATTATAAGTAGTGATGTCCATTATCATTGTTTGAGCTTTAGATGCTGCCCTCCTATTCACTCATTCACAATGAAAGACAAAACCTGCAACCGCCACTGTGTCCATTACACAAATACACACTTCAAACACTGTCCTGTGCAGCCTGTGTGTCCCAGAGGGGAGAGGATCAGATGATCCTACCACTCCATAGCTAGTCATGGAGATCTTCCTGACATCTAGACATGACAGACATTCTAGCAGAGCACAGGGCTGTCTGCAAAGTTTACTGTTTGTTTGTCTCCCTTGCTCTGCAGACTCAGTAACATTTGGGGGTAGGGCGCTGTCGCCTCTATACACTGAATAGTGATGTACTGTCTCAAATTTTTCTATGAATCCTTATTAGATGCATTCCTAAAAACACTTGTGAGAGTAGAAAACTTTCTCTACATACCCTTACATGTCAGTCAGTCATCCAGGCTCAGGGTGGAGGGGCAGAGAACAGCTATAAACCAGACACCTTCTTCTTAGGGAGTGTCTATAAATCTGAACTCTGAATGATTCTTTATCAGTGACTTAGCAGAAGGCTATTTGTGAAAAGAGCAGAAGGCTATTTCTCTCTTGGCCCTTACAACGGTCTTTAAGGACAGGAATTTTTATTTCCCCTTGGACTGACAGTAATTTATTGCGCCTTTCCCCATCAAAGCGCTCCAAGCCGCTGCCTGGGTGGTCTGTACCTTAAGGCGCCATTGGATAGGTAGGTTCTCTCAGTATAGGTTAGATAGGCAGCGTCCCCCAGTATAAATTAGATAGGTAGGTTCCCCCAGTATAGATTAGATGTGATATAACACAGAAAAGCCGCCACGTGTACTGAAGGCAAGGCAGCTGATTCCGCGTCCAGCGTGGCGGTTTGCACGCAGCAGCGTGCGTCTGGTGTGGCTGGGCCTGTTAGTTCACACAGGCTGAGGAATACGCGCGCGCGCGCTGAGAGGCAGAACCTTTATGACAAACAAGGAGGGATCAGCTGACCAGGTTGGTCAGCTGACCTCAAAGCAAGTGGCTATTGGTTCATTGCTGATGGGTGGCGCCGGAGAACGCCGTGCTATATATAGTCACTGCTGGTCAGTCTCAGGTTGTCTGCCGTTGCGAACACTTACGTGGAAGCACTCAGACCTTAGTCAGATCCTACAGTGTGTTAGAACCAGGAGGACCTGGGAATTCACACTGAGCCAGATTACTTCTGTTTATCATTGTGTTATACTTCAGACTAGTTCCAGGGTGTCGAGACCACGGACCTCACACCCAAGATTAGGGACTTTGTGTTATCATTGTGTTATACTTCAGACTAGTTCCAGGGTGTTGAGACCACGGACCTCAAACCCAAGATTAGGGACTTTGTGTTATCATTCTGTTATACTCCAGACTAGTTCCAGGGTGTCGAGACCACGGACCTCACACCCAAGTCTAGGAATACTCTGTACCACCATATTATACTCCAGACTAGTTCCAGGGTGTAGAGACCAAGGACCTCACACCCAAGACTAGGCATTGTTGATATCTGTTATAACCTATTGCATTTCTGACTATCCCTCTGCTTTCTGATTATCTGATGCCAGACCCTGCCTGCCTTTGGATACCGAATCAGCCTTCTGTCTATGTACCTTGTCTGTCTGTGTGTTGCCGACCTGGCTTGCCCGACCTAGAGAGCTATCTCTCTCCTTAGAGATAGTCTCCAGACCTGTTAGTGACATCCACCTTTCAGGTGTCACTCACTCACAGGTTCTTCCTACCTTCAGCCTGGGACTCCACCCCTTTGGAGGCCTCAGGCTGTTGGACGGTTTTTGTACTTCCCAAAAGGCGGTATCGCCCATACTGCCAGAGACCACCTGCTCCTCGGGTGGTCTTACTCAAAGTCATTACTGTTGCACCAAACACTCACATTATAATGGGGTCCAGAGGTTAGTTATACTTAGATTATCGGTGATTCTGCAGATCATCAATATTCAGGTATAATCTGTATTCTTGGTGATACTGCAGATCACCAATAATCAGATTCTCTCTGTGTGCTGACACCGATCGTTACATTAGATAGGTAGGTTCCCCTAGTATAGATTAGATAGGTAGGTTCCCTCAGTACAGGTTAGATAGGCAGCATCCCCCAGTATAGGTTAGATAGGCAGCATACCCCAGTATAGATTAGATAGGTAGGTTCCCCTAGTATTGATTAGATAGGTAGGTTCCCTCAGTATAGGTTAGATAGGGAGCGTCTCCCAGTATAGATTAGATAGGTAGGTTCCCTCAGTATAGGTTAGATAGGTAGGTTCCCCAGTGTAGATTAGATAGGTAGGTTCCCCCAGCGTAGATTAGATAGGTAGGTTCCCCCAGTATAGATTAGATAGGTAGGTTCCCCCAGTATAGATTAGATTGGTAGGTTCCCCCTAGCGTAGATTAGATAGGTAGGTTCCCCCAGTATAGATTAGATAGGTAGGTTCCCCCAGCGTAGATTAGATAGGTAGGTTCCCCCAGTATAGATTAGATAGGTAGGTTCCCCCAGTATAGATTAGATAGGTAGGTTCCCTCAGTATAGATTAGATAGGTAGGTTCCCTCAGTATAGATTAGATAGGTAGGTCCCCCCAGTATAGATTATATAGGTAGGTTACCCCAGCGTAAATTAGATAGGTAGGTTCCCCCAGTATAGATTAGATAGGTAGGTTCCCCAGTATAGATTAGATAGGTAGGTTCCCTCAGTATAGATTAGATAGATAGGCTCCCCCAGTATAGATTAGATAGGTAGGTTACCCCAGTATAGATTAGATAGGTAGGTTCCCCAGTATAGATTAGATAGATAGGTTCCCTCAGTATAGATTAGATAGGTAGGTTCCCCCAGTATAGATTAGATAGGTAGGTTACCCCAGCGTAGATTAGATAGGTAGGTTCCCCCAGTATAGATTAGATAGGTAGGTCCCCCCAGTATAGATTAGATAGGTAGGTTCCCCCAGTATAGATTAGATAGGTAGGTTCCCCCAGTATAGATTAGATAGGTAGGTTCCCCAGTATAGATTAGATAGGTAGGTTCCCTCAGTATAGATTAGATAGGTAGGTTCCCCCAGTATAGGTTAGATAGGTAGGTTCCCTCAGTATAGATTAGATAGGTAGGTTCCCCCAGTATAGGTTAGATAGGTAGGTTCCCCCAGGATAGATTAGATAGGTAGGTTCCCCCAGTATAGATTAGATAGGTAGGTTCCCCCAGTATAGATTAGATAGGTAGGTTCCCCCAGCGTAGATTAGATAGGCAGCTTCCCCTAGTGTAGGAGGGAGTACTGGGTGGAGCGGCGGGGGGAACGGGCATTTAAAAACTCACCTGTCTTCAGATCGCCATAGGCACAGCTTCCATGTGCTTCCGATTTCCTCCCCACGGTGTCCCTCGCATTGCTAACGGCGCCTCCTGTGATGTCATCACAGAGGGGTGCTGTAACCAAGACGACGGACGCCGCGGGGAAGAAGTCGGAAGCACATGGAAGCTGTGCCTGTGGCGATCTGAAGACAGGTGAGTTTTTAACTGCCCGCTCCCCCCCACCGCTCCACCCAGTACCCCCTCCTGCCAGTCAATAGATCCGGGGCATAATTACAACAGGTTCCCGGCCGGTGCCCCGGATCAAAGGCCCTAGCGACGTGCCTGCGGGCCAGGTTTTTTCAGACAAGTGTGCTACTGAATGTCAGCTGCTGACTGGGTGCAATATTCACATGTCATTATGTGTAGACTTCAGAGGGAATGCAAATGCTTACCCCTTTGCTTTGGTGATGAAGGGTCTGCCCTCTCTCCAAATGAACTACACAAAATGAATGCCATACAGAAAATGGAGGCTCCCACAGATAAGAGTTTACCAAAAATGGCTGCTATATCATATACAACATCATAAGGACGGTTTCAGTGTCAGAAAGGTATAATCAGAGTAAGGAAATAGTTAGTTCAGGATTACTTCTATTCAATGCATGCATACAGGTGTTCACTACAGGCCTAGCACTACATGAAGAAGGGCCTCTATTGGGCCCCTCTGGTCTGGGAGCCTCTGTTTGGTCGCTACCTCTGCATCCCCCATTGCGACGTCACTGCTGACAGTAACTCACAGTAAGGTTCCACAGGTGATGCTGTGGGGAGGGTGGGGACAGTGACAATCAATCAGCTATGCACAGTGACAGGGGAATGAACGGTGACACAGCCAGCCACAAACTGCACTATATACGGGCGTTGTGTTGCTACAACATGGTGCATTGTAACATCACAACGCAACAACATAATATCAGTACAGCAAGGTCAATATCAGTATACAAAATAACTTTTTTTTTGGTCAGGATGAGTACTCAAAAGGACTATTACGGGGTCCCTAGCTGGTGCACTACAAGTAGCAGTGCACCTAGGAAGCAGCTACACAGCACAATAACACAATACTGCCTATTGAAAACTGTCCCTGTATCTTCAGTAGCAGCTTCCCTCCCTACACTGACTACATTCAGAGGGAGAATGGCTGCCGGGATTGTGTCTTTTATAGGGGGGGATCGGCCCGGGTGGTGATCCAGTCTGACTGGCTGCCCTGTCCTATGTAAGTTCAGGGTAAAGGGTCAAAAAATGGCTACATGGTATGGGGCAATCACGAACGGCCTGAATAGTTAACGTTAGATGCAAAAGGGTGAACAGTGAACGTTTCCCAGAAAGTGTTCGCATGGCGAATGGTTTTGCCATCATTATGAAGACATTTTAAAAAAATGTGATACTTACCTAAGTAAAGGAATTTTTTCCCGGAATAATGCCTAGAATAATGTCTAAATTATTTTAATAAAGAGAGAAATATAGAATATAAATCAGGGAAACATGATAACATGGCTGTTTATGATCAGTTTTCATCCTTTCCACGCATAATTCTATAATTGTTTTTCAACAGATACCTCGGTGGATTCCAGATTCCAGAAAACAGGAAGACATCATGGTGAATTGCAAATTTACCATCCTTGCACTCATTCTCCTTTTTTACCTTGGAGTCTTATACCACTTTCAGAATCAACAATCATCTCTGCCACAAACACATTTTATTACCAAATTACCAATAAAAGAAATCCAACAACCTGTGAACAATCATACGTATGCAACCTTCCACCATCCTCATGCCCCACCTTACCCATATCCGTATGAGTTCCTCATCAACCAGCCAGATAAATGCAAAGACAGAACTCCTTTCCTGGTCATACTTATAAGTGGTAGACTCAATGAACTGGAGGCTAGACACGCCATACGGGCAACCTGGGGCAATGAAAGTAACTATGATGTTAACGTGCTGAGGATATTTTTGCTGGGGTTTTCAGGTTCTGTCTCTGACAGGACTCAAATGATGCTGGAAGAGGAAAGTAAAGCCTTTGGAGATATAATTCAACAAGACTTCATAGACACCTACCGAAATCTGACCCTAAAGTCCTTAATGGGCATAGAGTGGGTGACTAAGTTCTGCCCTAAAACCAGTTATGCAATAAAAACTGACAACGATATTTTCCTTAATGTTGACTATCTGGTTCACAAGCTTCTTCAACCAGAGGTTCCAGTCCGTCAAAACTATATTACGGGATTAATAGTATACGGGTCAAGACCAGAAAGGAACAATCGCTATAGACACTATGTCCCTAAGGAAGTCTACCCCAATGACACTTACCCACCCTACTTTGCTGGGCCTGGATATGTCTTCTCAGCTGACATGGCCCAAAAAATCTATGATGTAGCACAAAAGATTCCAGTCATCCCTATAGAGGATGCTTTTAATGGGATTTGTATGCATGAGCTTCATATTTCACCCACAATAAGTCCTCGAGGTATATTCAATGGTCATCGCATACAATATAACCGATGTCAATTTCAGAAGATTATCACAGCCCACAATTATTCGAGTAATCTGTTGCGGAGTATATGGCAAGATTTTTGGCCTTTGAATTCCACAGGCTGCAAGTGAAATACATCTATAGTATAGACATCTATTGTATTTTATGAGACACACATGCATGAATATACTTTGCTAAACTTGGAATTATCCATATAAAGTAATCAGATTGGAATGGACTTTTTTGTATTTGTATTTTGATACAAGTGAGCTGTTGTCTGGCATTAGTGGTGGGATTGATGTAGAAAGTAACAAAATTAGCTCTAGGTAATACCGTTAAAGTGTTAAAAGGAACCCGAGGTGTGACACCTAAATGGAATCTGCCATATTTATTTGAATTTCCTTTTAACCACTTGAGAACCACAGTCTTTTCGCCCCTTAAAGGAAAACTTAAGTCAAATAAAAAAAATGACATTTACTCACCTGGGGCATCCCTCAGCACCCCGAAGCTGGATAGTGCCCTCGCAGCCCCGCTACGATCGTCCTGTCCCCGCCGGCGGCTACTTCCGGTTCGGCGACAGCCGCCGACAGGCTGGGAACGCGGCTGATTTTCCGCGTTCCCAGCCGCTGCTATCACCCTCTATGCTGCTATAGCGTCTATATATACGCTATAGCAGCATAGAGGGTGATAGCAGCGGCTGGGAACGCGGAAAATCAGCCGCGTTCCCAGCCTGTCGGCGGCTGTCGCCGAACCGGAAGTAGCCGCCGGCGGGGACAGGACGATCGTAGCGGGGCTGCGAGGGCACTATCCAGCTTCGGGGTGCTGAGGGATGCCCCAGGTGAGTAAATGTCATTTTTTTTATTTGACTTAAGTTTTCCTTTAAGGACCAGAGCCTTTTTCTCCATTCAGACCACTGCAGCTTTCGCGGTTTATTGCTCGCTCATGCAACCTACCACCTAAATGAATTTTACCTCCTTTTCTTGTCACTAATACAGCTTTCTTTTGGTGCTATTTGATTGCTGCTGCGAGTTTTACTTTTTATTATATTCATCAAAAAAGACATGAATTTTGTCAAAAAAATGACTTTTTTAACTTTCTGTGCTGACATTTTTCAAATAAAGTAAAATTTCCTATACATTTGAGCGCGAAAGTTATTCTGCTACATGTCTTTGATAAAAAAAAAAAAACATTCAGTGTATATTTATTGGATTTGGTAAAAGTTATAGCGTTTACAAACTATGGTGCCAAAAGTGAATTTTCCCATTTTCAAGCATCTCTGACTTTTCTGCGCACCTGTCAGGTTTCATGAGGGGCTAAAATTCCAGGATAGTACAAATACCCCCCAAATGACCCCATTTTGGAAAGAAGACATCCCAAAGTATTCAGTGAGAGGCATGGTGAGTTCATAGAAGATTTTATTTCTTGTCACAAGTTAGCGGAAAATGACACTTTGTGACAAAAAAAAAAAAAAAAAAGTTTCCATTTCTTCTAACTTGCGACAAAAAAAAATGAAATCTGCCACGGACTCACTATGCTCCTCTCTGAATACCTTGAAGTGTCTACTTTCCAAAATGGGGTAATTTGTGGGGTGTGTTTACTGTCCTGGCATTTTGGGGGGTGCCTAATTGTAAGCACCCCTGTAAAGCCTAAAGATGCTCATTGGACTTTGGGCCCCTTAGCGCAGTTAGGCTGCAAAAAAGTGCCACACATGTGGTATTGCCGTACTCAGGAGAAGTAGTATAATGTGTTTTGGGGTGTATTTTTACACATACCCATGCTGGGTGGGAGAAATATCTCCGTAAATGACAATTTTTTTAATTTTTTTACACACAATTGTCTATTTATAGAGATATTTCTCCCACTCAGCATGGGTATGTGGAAAAATACACCCAAAAACACATTATACTACTTCTCCTGAGTACGGCGATACCACATGTGTGGCACTTTTTTGCACCCTAACTGCGCTAAGGGGCCCAAAGTCCAATGAGTACCTTTAGGATTTCACAGGTCATTTTGAGAAATTTGGTTTCAAGACTACTCCTCACGGTTTAGGGCCCCTAAAATGCCAGGACAGTATAGGAACCCCACAAATTACCCCATTTTAGAAAGAAGACACCCCAAGGTATTCCGTTAGGAGTATGGTGAGTTCATAGAAGAATTTTTTTTATTTGTCACAAGTTAGCGGAAATTGATTTTAATTGTTTTTTTTTCACAAAGTGTCATTTTCCGCTAACTTGTGACAAAAAATAAAATCTTCTATGAACTCACCGTACTCCTAACGGAATACCTTGGGGTGTCTTCTTTCTAAAATGTGGTCATTTGTGGGGTTCCTATACTGCCCTGGCATTTTAGGGGCCCTAAACCGTGAGGAGTAGTCTTGAAACCAAATGTCGCAAAATGACCTGTGAAATCCTAAAGGTACTCATTGGACTTTGGGCCCCTTAGCGCAGTTAGGGTGCAAAAAAGTGCCACACATGTGGTATCGCCGTACTCAGAAGAAGTAGTATAATGTGTTTTGGGGTGTATTTTTACACATACAGATGCTGGGTGAGAGAAATATCTCTGTAAATGACAATTATTTGATTTTTTTTTACACACAATTGTCCATTTACAGAGAGATTTCTCCCACCCAGCATGGGTATGTATAAAAATACACCCCAAAACACATTATACTACTTCTTCTGAGTACGGTGATACCACATGTGTGACACTTTTTTGCAGCCTAGGTGCGCTAAGGGGCCCAACGTCCTATTCACAGGTCATTTTGAGGCATTTGTTTTCTAGACTACTCCTCACGGTTTAGGGCCCCTAAAATGCCAGGGCAGTATAGGAACCCCACAAGTGACCCCATTTTAGAAAGAAGACACCCCAAGGTATTCTGTTAGGAGTATGGTGAGTTCATAGAAGTTTTTTTTTTTGTCACAAGTTGGCGGAAAATGACACTTTGTGAAAAAAAAAAAAAATACATATCAATTTCCGCTAACTTGTGACAAAAAATAAAATCTTCTATGAACTCATCATACACCTAAAAGAATACCTTGGGGTGTCTTCTTTCTAAAATGGGGTCACTTGTGGGGTTCCTATACTGCCCTGGCATTTTAGGGGCCCTAAACCGTGAGGAGTAGTCTTGAACCCAAATGTCTCAAAATGACCTGTGAAATCCTAAAGGTACTCATTGGACTTTGGGCCCCTTAGCACAGTTAGGCTGCAAAAAAGTGTCACACATGTGGTATCGCCGTACTCAAAAGAAGTAGTATAATGTGTTTTGTGGTGTATTTTTACATATAACCATGCTGGGTGGGAGAAATATCTCTGTAAATGACACATTTTTGATTTTTTTTACACACAATTGTCCATTTACAGAGAGATTTCTCCCACCCAGCATGGGTATGTGTAAAAATACACCACAAAACACATTATACTACTTCTCCTGAGTATGGCGATACCACATGTGTGACACTTTTTTGCAGCCTAGGTGCGCTAAGGGGCCCAACGTCCTGTTCACAGGTCATTTTGAGGCATTTGTTTTCTAGACTACTCCTCACGGTTTAGGGCCCCTAAAATGCCAGGGCAGTATAGGAACCCCACAAGTGACCCCATTTTAGAAAGAAGACACCCCAATGTATTCCGTTAGGGGTATGGTGAGTTCATAGAAGATTTTATTTTTTGTCACAAGTTAGTGAAAAATGACACTTTGTGAAAAAAACAATAAAAATCCAATTTCCGCTAACTTTTGACAAAAAAGAAAATCTTCTATGAACTCATCATACACCTAACAGAATACCTTGGGGTGTCTTCTTTCTAAAATGGGGTCACTTGTGTGGTTCCTATACTGCCCTGGCATTTTACGGGCCCAAAACTGTGAGTAGTCTGGAAACCAAATTTCTCAAAATGACTGTTCAGGGGTATAAGCATCTGCAAATTTTGATGACAGGTGGTCTATGAGGGGGCAAATTTTGTGGAACCGGTCATAAGCAGGGTGGCCTCTTAGATGACAGGATGTATTGGGCCTGATCTGATGGATAGGAGTGCTTGGGGGGTGACAGGAGGTGATTGATGGGTGTCTCAGGGGGCGGTTAGAGGGGAAAATAGATGCAATCAATGCACTGGGGAGGTGATCGGAAGGGGGTCTGAGGGGGATCTGAGGGTTTGGCCGAGTGATCAGGAGCCCACACGAGGCAAATTAGGGCCTGATCTGATGGGTAGGTGTGCTAGGGGGTGACAGGAGGTGATTGATGGGTGTCTCAAGGTGTGATTAGAGGGGGGAAATAGATGCAAGCAATGCACTGGCGAGGTGATCAGGGCTAGGGTCTGAGGGCGTTCTGAGGTGTGGGCGGGTGACTGGGTGCCCTAGGGGCAGATTAGGGTCTAATCTGATGGGTAACAGTGACAGGTGGTGATAGGGGGTGATTGATGGGTAATTAGTGGGTGTTTAGAGGAGAGAAGAGATGTAAACACTGCACTTGGGAGGTGATCTGATGTCGGACCTGCGGGCGATCTATTGGTGTGGGTGGGTGATCAGATTGCCCGCAAGGGGCAGGTTAGGGGCTGATTGATGGGTGGCAGTGACAGGGGGTGATTGATGGGTGATTGACAGGTGATCAGTGGGTTATTACAGGGAATAACAGATGTAAATATTGCACTTGCGAATTGATAAGGGAGGGTCTGAGGGCAATCTGAGCGTGTGGGCGGGTGATTGGGTGCCCGCAAGGGGCAGATTAGGGTCTAATCTGATGGGTAACAGTGACAGGTGGTGATAGGGGGTGATTGATGGGTGATTGATGGGTAATTAGTGGGTGTTTAGAGGAGAGAAGAGATGTAAACACTGCACTTGGGAGGTGATCTGATGTCGGATCTGCGGGCGATCTATTGGTGTGGGTGGGTGATCAGATTTCCCGCAAGGGGCAGGTTAGGGGCTGATTGATGGGTGGCAGTGACAGGGGGTGATTGACGGGTGATTGACAGGTGATTGACAGGTGATTGACAGGTGATCAGGGGGGATAGATGCATACAGTACACAGGGGGGGGGGGTCTGGGGACAATCTGAGGGGTGGGGGGTGATCAGGAGTGAGTAGGGGGCAGATTAGGGACTAAAAAAAAAATAGCGTTGACAGATAGTGACAGGGAGTGATTAATGGGTGATTAGGGGGATGACTGGGTGCAAACAGTGGTCTGGGGGGTGGGCATGGGGGGGTCTGAGGGGTGCTGTGGGCGATCAGAGGGCAGGGGGGGGAAATCAGTGTGCTTGGGTGCAGACTAGGGTGGCTGCAGCCTGCCCTGGTGGTCCCTCGGACACTGGGACCACCAGGGCAGGAGGCAGCCAGTATAATAGGCTTTGTATACATTACAAAGCCTATTATACATTGTTTCAGCGGCGATCCGGGTGCTAGTAACCCGCCGGCGCTTTCGAACGGCCGGCGGGTTACAGCGAACGGTGGGCGGAGCCAGTCCCCGGCGGCTGATCGCGTCACGAATGACGCGATCGCCGCATAGCCACTCCCGCAGCCGCCCCCGCCGATGGGCGTATTGCGGTTGTTTGGGCCCGGACTTTGCCGCCGCCCATCGGCTGGGGGCGGTCCTTAAGTGGTTAAACAATACCCATTGCCTGGCAGTCCTGCTGATATTTCTAGTCAGTATGGTCTAAATCACTCACTTGAAACAAGCATGCAGCTAATGTCAGTTTCGTCATAGACGTCGGATTTGCATGCTTGTTCTGGGTCTATTGCTTAAAGTATTAGAGGCAGAGGATCAGCAGGACAGCCAGGCAATATGCATAGTTTAAGAGGAAACCAACATGTCAGCCTCCATATCCTTCTCACCTCAAGGCGTCCATAGCCAGGTGGTGGACATTTCTGTCAGCATGCGATCACTTTGATTGGATCAATAAATCACTTGTGTGCTGAGTTGTACAGCCCTGCAGCAAGCCCTTAAAGCTGCAGTGGCCTAATTTGTAAAAAATGGCCTGGTCACTAGGGGGTTTCATACCCTGGTACTTAAGTGGTTAAAGCAGAGCATGTAACTAAATAAACAACGCCTGTAACTAAGCGCCACATGCAGGCTCGGATTTACATCACAGGAGCCTATAGGCACAGATGTGCTAGACTTAGCACCCTAGACTTAGCTTTCTATAGACCTACAAATCCTGCAACTGCACCACAAGTGTGCTGGCTGTCACAGCTGTCACTTCTCCCTTAATTCCCTTGTCCCCAGGCTAATTTTGCCCTAGGGCCCAATTGTTACTTGAACCAGCCCTGTTTAGAAGTATTATTTTATTATGTTAACTAGTTTACCAGAGCCTGTCGATAAAAATGGGCTCTAGGTAAGTTATACCGCCGCCAACGCCGCATGTTAGTGCGCATGCAACCATCTGCCGCATGCGCACCCTTTCGCCCGCGTGTGCACCTGTCTGCCCGCACACACGCCCCGTCCTCCTTTCCCAACAGCTTTCCATGCTGTGCACATGCGCGGTACAAAAAAAAAAAACATGGACACAGGGACAGGATGATTCAGGGACACATAGGGTTTTATTATATAGGATACTTCATCCTACCACCAATTACTGAATCTGAGAGAGCGGATCATTCAAGAACAGCCTTATCAGTCCGCCGACAGTGCATACACACGCACTGCAGTCTGCTGAAAACCCGCCCAGTGGGAGGTGCCGACGGACCCGTCGTTGGCTGCTGTAGTGCGTGTGTACGCACCATGGGCCTGATTCACAAAGCGGTGCTAACAGTTAGCACGCTGGTGAAAAGCCCTTTATCATGCCTAAACTCAGTTTAGGCATGATAAGTTTAGGTGTGATAAGTTTAGACATGATAAGTTTAGGTGTGATAAGTTTAGGCATGATAAGTTTAAGCACCAACTGGGTTAGCACCGCAGTGCACAGCTGATCAAAAGTTTTATGCTAGCAAAGTTTGGTGCACTTCGCATAGAGTTTAATGGCGCTGCTTTGCGTGCGGGACTTTGTGCGCGATCTAAACTTATCTAAACTTATCATGCCTAAACTTATCATGCCTAAACTTATCACGCCTAAACTTATCACGCCTAAACTGGCTTTTCACCAGTGTGGTGCAATGGTTATCATGCCTAAAGTCTCTAACTGGGTTATCACCGCTTTGTGAATCGAGCCCCTTAAGTGCTTTGAGTCCTATGGGAAAAAAGAACTATAGAAATGGTATTGTAATTGTTATCATAACATTGGTTTCAGGCTAGGTTCACAGTAGGACGTTGCGGTGCTGGGTTATAAAGTCTTATGACGCAGCTTACCGCAATTCAATTAAAAGCCTATGTGATGTTCACAGTGTGACGTTAGCGAAGCCTTGTAACGTGTAGCATTATGGTAATGCACTGCTGCAGTGTGTTACCTCTAAGCGCACATGTTAGCAGGTACAGGAAAGCATACTTTTCATTGACTGTATGCTTTACTGTACCTACTTTATTTGACAGTGACACAGCTTTAATCTGCATTACCTATTTTTTTGTTGCTTTGCATTGTAATGTTGTGTTGCAACTTTACAATGCAACTTTCTACTGTGAATCTAACCTTAGGCTACTTTCACACTAGGGCATTGCAGTGCATTAGGTCTGACAATATAATAACATTGCTAGTTGAAAGGCCCACCCACTGAAAAGCAGGCGCTAGGCCTCGGCTGCAACCAACCCTCTTCCCCTTATTTTGCAACGCGTGTCGCTTGCCCGTGATCCATGCGCCCACGGTGCACCCATGCATGGGCACGACTCACGTGTGTGTGCACCCCTCACCCCTCTGAAGTCCATCCACGTGCTGCGCATGCGCGCCAGGCACGATGCACGGACACAGAAGGATGCAAGACAGGGACATTATTATATAGGATGGCATGTTCATATTGGCATGTTAGCACTGCGTTACGATGGATCTTTTTCCATAATGTGAGGCATGCAGTGCAGTACCGCATAACGTCTACATTTACAGTTGCAGTGAAGCATACTTTATATATATTGTATGCTTCCCTGTATGCGAGTGACTTTTCCCCTCCTGTGTGTTGTGATCCTGTTTTTACAGGGAATGCAAGGCATGTCCCCAGTGTGAAAATAGCCTAAGAGCTGTTTTTATACTGCACGTGATTTGCTGTGATTTGCGATCTGTTTCTAATCACATGCAAATCGGAAGACACAAGGCCACTGGCAAAGTCATAAAAGTTTCCGGAACCATTTTATACTAACGAGATCAAATAGGTATTGTCTTTGGCTGCATTATAACTGATCTCATATTACAGTAATGGCAAGGGGGAAGGTTAGTGTTACAAGAGGCAAGAGGGAGGTTAGTGTTAGGAGAGAAGAGATGAAGGTTAGTGTTATGCATCCAGAGTGAAAGGTTAGAATTGGAGTGGATAGTTGCGTTAATTGCCGGCGATTAACACAAATCGCCAAACACAAACGCGTAGCGTGCACCATTTTCAGGCGATTTCCCGGCGATCGCGTTTAAGTGCTATAGAAGCGCTAAACGCAATTGTGAAAAAATTGCCAAGTGTGAATGGTGATTTTTTTTTGCGTTAACCGCAAAAAATCACCATAGCAAAACACTAGCAAAAGCAATACCATTTTGCGATCAGCAAGTGTGAATGGGCCCTGAATGCGATTTACCTTCATTAGTGCCAGCACAACTGCTCCTTGTTATCATTATAGATGGTTGAAATTGCAAAAAAAAAGAAAAAAAAAAAAAAAAAAAAGGGGGTTTGGGATTCTGGGTTTTCAGGCACATTTCTGTTTTCAGGATTAACTTTTTTCTTTTTTCCTAAAAGCCTGTGGCATAGACTTTCCTTTTTAACTGTGAGGGCCCCCAAACATTCTCTGAATTCCCAGCCTGCATGGGGACAAATGGTCAACAATGCTTGGGAGGGGGAACCCCACTCTGTCTGTTTCTTCAACGCCTGTTTACATCTGTACTGCCAGTCTGCCATTTAAAAAAAAAGGGTTTTGCCAAGTGAGGGGAAATTGGGAAAAATTCTATCATTGATTGAAATATGGAGAAGCTGATGAGCCTAAAAAACTGCTGTAATATGACATGAATAATATTAAAAAAATATATTTCTGGAAAAAAGTTGCATGCACGAAGTCCCAAAAGCTTTGCTAACTGCAATGGCCTTACAAGCCACCATACTCTTCCTTCCCTACAATCATAGCCACATTCAAAGCCTGGGGAACTGTTATTAAATACCCTCCTAACCTCCTTGACTCCTCTATGTCTAGAATCCCAATTTCAGTTTTGTCGTTAATGATTCCCCAGCTAGATCTTTCCATTTAGGTTAAAGAAGGCATTTCCAAGTTTAATGATATATGGATGGGAGGAAAATTGGAACCATTTGATACACTAATGTCGATATTCTCACTTCCTTGCTCTCAAATGTTTGCATATCTAAGAATCCAACATTTAGGTTTTTCAAAAGGATTTAGGGCCCATTCACACTTGAGTGCTTTGCCGGCGATTTCTGCAAAATGCTCAAGCGCTAGCGCTGTTTAAAGAGAATCTGTACTGTAAAATGCTTACAATAAAAAGCATACCATTCTATTCATTATGTTCTCCTGGGCCCCTCTGTGCTGTTTCTGCCACACCCTGCTGCAATCCTAGCTTGTAATTGCCATTTTTATGCAGTGTTTACAAACAAAAGACATAGCAAGTCATCTCCAACTCAAAAATATATCTCGCATCCGTCCCTTTCTCACTCAAGACACAACCAAAATGTTAATACATGCTCTTATAATTTCTCGTCTGGACTACTGCAATGTACTACTTTGTGGACTACCTTCTAACAAACTGGCCCCGCTCCAGTCGGTACTGAACTCAGCTGCTCGTCTCATTCATCTTTCTTCTCGATCTTCCTCAGCTGACCCTCTCTGTCAAGCTCTTCACTGGCTGCCAATTAACCAGAGGATCCAGTTCAAACTCCTAACCCTAACCTACAAAGCTCTCCACAATCTCTCTCCCCGGTACATATCCTCACTCATTTCCAGATACAAACCCAATCGCAATCTCAGATCTGCACACGATCTTCTGTTGTCCTCCTCTAGAATCACCTCCTCACATTCCCGCTTACAAGATTTTGCACGCGCTTCACCCCTTCTCTGGAATCCCCTCCCACAACTCATCCGTCACTCGCCAACCTTTGTTACTTTTAAACGCTCTCTAAAAACTCATTTGTTCCGACAAGCATATGCGCTACCCTAGGCCACTTCCCTTTGTCCTAAGACCAAATTGCACTCCTACTAGGTATCCTAAAACACACTGCCTTTATATATTTTATCGTATACTACCCCTCCTCTTGTTTCCCCCCATTCCCTTTAGATTGTAAGCTCGCAAGGGCAGGGTTCTCTCCCCCTTTTGTGTCTTGGAAATCATTATACATTTTATTCATCATGTTACTTTCATCACTGTCATTACCACTTCTGTATTTTGTACTCTGTATGCTGTATCATTTTTTGTATTTTGTCACTAATTATGTATCTTGTATATTAGTGTACACCATTGTCTGTATTATGTACCCCATGTTTGTTTCTTACTTTGTACAGCGCCACGGAATATGTTGGCGCTTTATAAATGAATAATAATAATAATAATAATAATAATAATAATAATAGGCTGAGAGTAGCTCAGTGTGTGAGTTATACAGAGTGTGCAGGGGGCCTGGAGAGGGTGTGTATAGCTTCTATCCAATCACAAGCAGCACTGCACATTCCAGCCTGACTGCCTGAGCCGGCAGACCCGACAGAGGAGAGAAGATCAGATCATATAACAGAGATAATACAGCCACTGCGCAAATAGGAAAAGCTGCAGTAAGTCAGAGCACATTAGAACAGGTATAGGAACTTATAGGATAGAAGAAATAAGGCTCAAAATTTTGTTACAGAGTCTCTTTAAAGTGCTAGTGCCATAATACCTTATGGGCCCTTTCTCACTTGGGTGATTTGCATTAATCATCAGCGATTAACGCAAATTGGCATACGCAAATTTGTATCCTGCACTATTCTCTGGCGATTTCCCAGCGATCGCGTTTAATGCTATAGAAGCGCTAATCGCGATCGCGAAAAACTCACCAAGTGTGAATGGTAATTTTTGGCGTTAATCGCCAAAAATCGCCAGAGCAAAACGCTAGCAAAAGCACTAGCGTTTTGCGTTTTGCAAGTGTGAATGGGCCCTTACAGTTACTCAGCTTCCCTAGCATAAACTTACATATTTAACCCCCCTAGCGGTATTGACGCCGGTTACACACATCAATACAAAACATGCTGTGAACACTACTGACGTGCATACACATCAATACTCTCCTGCACTGTATACTAGACCCTTGCTTGACACATTCTGGCAAGTTACAGGATAAAAAAAAGGTTATGGAAATTAACTGGATCACTTTTTTGCCCAGAAAATCCTGAGGAAATTGAATGCCAGGGAGGTTAAATAGTAAATTACCATATAAGGGTGCCATTTCACTATGGTATAATCATCTCCTACCTAACTATAAGAATGCATAGTTTAAAAACAGAGAGGTATGGGCCACAGATTTGAGTCTTAATCTCAATAGAAAGGAAGGACATGATAAATGCATCAAAATGAATTATAAAATGCTCAAGAAGCAATTCCCATTGGGAACAACATCAAAAAGTCCTGACTAGAAGGTACAAGTAGATCCATAAATCTTTGGACAGAGACAATTGTTTTCTAATTTTGGCTCTGTACATTACCACACAGAATTTTAAATGAAACAACTCAGATGCAGTTGAAGTACAGACTTTCAGCTTTAATACAGTGGGGTGAACCAAATGATTACATAAAAATGTGAGGCGACTAAAGCATCTTTTAACACAATCCCTTCACTTCAGGGGCTCAAAAACAATCAGAAAGTTGACTCAAAGGCTATTTTATGGGCAGGTGTGGGCAAACCCTTTGTTATGTCTTTATCAATTAAGCAGATAAAAGGCCTGGATTTAATTTGAGGTGTGGTGCTTGCATAGTTTCTTGATATGTTTAAAGGTTTTACCAACATAGGTTTCTGATGTCTCCATTGGGTATCTAGTATCTACCCAGTGATTGCAAATCAGTCTTTAGGCTTCCTTAAAGAGGAACTTCCGCGTTAAACAAACATACTGTCATTAAGTACATTAGTCATGTTAATTTAAATAGATAGGTAATATAATCTCTAAAGGCCCGTACACACGCTTGATTTGTAGGAACGACAGGTCCGTCAGACCCTACCGCTGGGCGGGCGTTCCAGCGACAGTCCGCCGTGTGTACAGTCTGTCTGCAGACTGATAAGGCTGTTTCTGAGCGATCCGCCCGGTGGATCGTTCAGAAACAGCCTTATCAGTCCGCCGACAGACTGTACACACGCTGTACTGTCTGCTGAAAACCCGCCCAGCGGGAGGTGACGACGGACCCGTCGTTGCCAGGGCCGGATTTCTGGGAAGACCACAAAGGTCAAGGCCTAGGGCGATAAAAATCAGCAGGGCGCTGGGCTTTGAGAGATAAGAGGTCACATGTCAAAGTAAATCATCTCCCCTGCTTTGCTCTGGTCTGCCTGAATTCCAGAGATCCCTGCATCTCTCTCACTTGTGTAGAGTGTGTTTGAGGACAGTCAGTATGTGTTATCACCTGATGATTATGTCGTATGTATGATGGTGGGGACATACAAGCTGCTGTGAGAAGTGCCAGCCTGGGTTTAGTAGCAGAACTCTTGAGTTCTGTAAGTTTTTTTCATGAACAAATTCAGAATCACAAACAGGAATCTTTTCCCTCTGCGCTGTCAGATTTATTACTGGTCTGGTCAACTCTTAAAGACCTGTGACCTGTTAAATTTATGGTTTGTTTGTTTTTTCCCAGGGAATGACCACAGCATTCTCTGTGCTACAGTTTAACTCTTTCCTGACTCATTTTAGAAGAGCATTGTACTTTGCTAGCTATCAGTGAAACAGGATGGCAATTATATTACATTTATTTATATTTGCAAAACAAACTATGTGTCTCCTTCTGATACTGAATGTATATATAGTTGTGTGCTCTAACATCTTGTTAGTATAAAGTCTACAAACATATACAAAGTCTGAAGAAGCCAAAGGCTCACTTTTTTATTTACAGTTAGCTAATAAATGTTATTCTGTTTTAATAACTTCAAAACTTCCTACTGACTCATCTGTCCTTCCTTGCCTTGCCCTAAGTACTATATTGTCACTGTTTAAAGCACATCTATGTCAGCATGTGTAGTTTTAGATCTTCTACTCACATGTTCTCTGTTTTGGATGAGCTTCTTTCAATAGCGCTGCCCTGTCACCTGTTTGTGGCTCTGACTGTCTGTAGCCAATCACACAGAGGACAAAGAAGCAGCACATGCTCTGGCTACTCGTGCTCCTTGCAATTTTGCACTCAGAAGTGCACAGCAGCAGAGGCCGGGAATGCTTTGGGCATGCACTGCTTCTTTGCCAAATGAGGGGCAGAGCAGTAAAATGGAGGGGAGCTCATTCAAACCAGTTATTGCTACTCAGAGGGTTGGAGAGAATTTGATGGGGGGGGGGGCGGTTGGTGACAGCTGGCCTAGGGCACTTGGAAGTACAAATCCGGCCCTGGTTGTTGCCTTTAGTACGGCGTGTGTACAAGCCTTTACCCACCCTGTTTTAAAAGGACAGGCAAATTGGTTGAAAAGCAGTGACAGGGAGCATGAGACACAGTTCCAACTGTCCTCTGTCCTGATCACCCCTCCCAGCTGCACACACTAGGCTTCAAATCTCAAAAAAAAAAAAAAATTACGCCAAAACATCAGAACGAGAACAACAACATCAGAAATCCCATCATGCTTTGCACAGCATCAAGGGGAACATGCCGGGGCAGATTTCTTTGATGGTACAGAGCTTAGCTCTTGTGCAGCTAAAAATTGAGATTGACTTTCAATATTTTGAATCTCAATCTTGAATCTCAATAATTCAATTATTGAGATTCAATAAAAAAAAATTCAATTTTGAATCTCAATAAATCTCAATATTTTGAGATTGACTTTCAATATCTCTAAAAAAAGAGATTGACTTTCAATATTCTATTTTCTGATGACATGTATCATTTGTTTCTGATGATTGAAATTTAATAAAAATCATTGTTGGAAAAAAAAATCCTGTCAGAACTTTAAAGTCTTTTCTCAAAAAAGACAAAACATTTAAAACATTTTTTGACATGTTCCCACAATTGGCTTACACTTGCATAGAATATTTAGTGATGACAGCATGCTTAGTGGCATCTAAATTAACTCAGAGATATCATAATAAGGCACATTTGGTGATGGCATATTGGCCGCACATTTAGGGGCTTCTCAATTGATTAAGAAAGTGGGAACCGTAGACTTCAATGTAAAATAATCAGAACCCAAATTTATGAGGGCCTTTCACAGCTTTCTGTGTTCTTGATGGAACCTGCAAAATCCAGCCAAGAATCAATTTTACCACCTATTTCTAATGATCATTGATAGGACTACCTTCTCATACCAATTGTTTAAACTCACGCAATAATCAATAAATAAATATGGGCACATAAGGAAACAACATTTTGACAAAACATGTTGACAAAACAAAACATTTTAAATGAATAGTTTACATATTATTATTGATGATAATAAAAATAATAACAATATCATGATTAAGTATTGCTACTGCTATTGATTCATTATTAGTGTATTTTTCATTTAATATTAAATTAGTCAATGTCGTTATGTTTGTTTTTTTTTCCCTCAACTTCCAGCATTCTTCACACATTTGCCCATCCAGAAATTCTGGAGGCATGTTTTGATATACACATTGAAATCTTCTGAGTAGGGCTGATTGTAATATGTTAACTACGATAATGCGAAAAGATGGCCATACGTAGAGATGGCTCGAACCTCAGATTTTGGCGCGAACTTCCGTAAAAGTTTGCAAACAGGCGAACCGCCATAGACTTTAATGGACAGACGAACTTTAAAACCTACAGGGACTATTTCTGGCCACAAAAGTGATGGAAAAGTTGTTTCAAGGGGTCCAACACCTGGAGGGGGCATGCCGAAGTGGGATACATGCCAAAAGTCCCTGGGAAAATTACATATTTGATGAAGAGTAGGATTATAATCCCTAAAGGGCAGAAATCACATTGCATTCCTGTAACGATCGGCGTCAGCACACAGAGAGAATCTGATTATTGGCGATCTGCAGTATCACCAAGAATACAGATTATACCTGATTATTGATGATCTGCAGAATCACCGATAATCCAAGTATAACTAACCTCTGGACACCTTTATAGTGTGAGTGTTTGGTGCAACAGTAATGACTTTGAGTAAGACCACCTGAGGGGCAGGTGGTCTCTGGCAGTACGGGCGTTACTGCCTTTAGGAAAGTACAACAACCTTCCAGCAGCCTGAGACCTCCCAGTGGGCGGAGTCCCAGGGTGAAGGTAGGAGGGACCTGCGAGTGAGTGACACCAGGAGGTGGATGTTACTAGCAGGTTTGGAGACTATCTCTTAAAGAGAGAGATAGCTCTCGAGGGCGGGCAAGCCAGGTCGGCAACACACAGACAGATAAAGTACAAAGACAGAAGACTGATTCGGTATCCAAGGCAGGCAGGGTTTGGCAACAGGTAATCAGATATACGAAGGTACCGAATCATAAAGCAGAGGGATAGTCAGGAATGCAAAGGTCATAACAGATATAAACAATGCCTAGTCTTGGGTGTGAGGTCCGTGGTCTCTACACCCGGGAACTAGTCTGGAGTATAACAGAATGATAACACAGCGTTCCTAATCTTGGGTGTGAGGTCCGTGGTCTCGACACCCTGGAACTAGTCTGAAGTATAACAGAATGATAACACAGTGTTCCTAATCTTGGGTGTGAGGTCCGTGGTCTCGACACCCTGGAACTAGTCTGAAGTATAACAGAATGATAACACAGCGTTCCTAATCTTGGGTGTGAGGTCCGTGGTCTCGACACCCTGGAACTAGTCTGAAGTATAACAGAATGATAACACAGCGTTCCTAATCTTGGGTGTGAGGTCCGTGGTCTCGACACCTTGGAACTAGTCTGAAGTATAACAGAATAATAACACAGTGTTCCTAATCTTGGGTGTGAGGTCCATGGTCTCGACACCCTGGAACTAGTCTGAAGTATAACACAATAAATACACAGAAGTAATCTGGCTCAGTGTGAATTCCCAGGTCCTCCTGGTTCTAACACACTGTAGGATCTGACTAAGGTCTGAGTGCTTCCACGTAAGTGTTCGCAACGGCAGACAACCTGAGACTGGCCAGCAGTGGCTATATATAGAGCAGCGCTCTCCGGCGCCGCCCATCAGAGATCAACCAATAGCCACTACCTTTGAGGTCAGCTGACCAACCTGGTCAGCTGATCCCTCTACGTTTGTCATAAAGGTTCTGCCTCTCCGCGCCTCAATCTGTGTGAACTAACAGACCCAGCCACACCAGCCGCTTGCTGCTGCGGACAAACCGACGCACTGGATGTGGAATCAGCCGCCTTGCCACCAGTGCACGCGGCGGCTTTTCCGCGATTTCTCACAGTACCCCCCCCCCTCAGGAGTGGACTCCGGAGACTCCCCACCAGGCTTTCCAGGATGCAGGTCATGGAATTCCTTCTTTAATTCCTCTGCCTGCATACGACAGTCTGGCACCCAGGTTCTATCCTCAATGCCATATCCCTTCCAAGTGCACCAGATACTGCACTGAGTTCTGCACAAGCCGTGAATCCAGAATCTTTTCAACCTCATACTCAGGTTGGTTGTCAATCAACACAGGGGGGGGAGGGTAGCGGAATCCACGTGAACTGCCGGCTTGAGCAAGGACACATGGAATGATCTCACACCACGCATGCTGGTAGGGAGATCAATGAGATAAGTGACATTATTGATCTTTCTGGTCACTGGAAAAGGACCCACAAATCTAGGGCCTAGCTTGGGTGACAGCTGCTTCAAGGCCAAGTGTCGTGTAGACACCCAGACCAAGTCCCCTGGAGAGAATTCCCATTCTATGGAACGTCTCTTGTCAGCCTGTTTTTTCTGGTTCTGAAAAGCCCTCCCCAAATTCCTTTTGACTATTCCCCAGGTTTGCTTCAAGGACTTCTGCCACTCATCCAGGGCTGGAAACGGAGTAGAAGCCACTGGCAATGGGGCAAACTTAGGTGACCTTCCTGTCACCACCTGAAATGGGGAAAATCCTGACGAGGAACTTTTCAGGTTGTTGTGTGCAAATTCTGCAAACGGCAAGAATTTAACCCAGTCAGTTTGTGCATCCGCAACATAGCATCTTAGAAACTGTTCCAGGGATTGATTGACTCTTTCGGTCTGGCCATTGGTCTGTGGGTGGTAGCCTGATGAAAATGAAAGTTCCATGTCTAACTGATGGCAAAACGCCCTCCAAAATTTAGATACAAATTGGACTCCCCTATCTGACACTATATTTTCCGGAATGCCATGCAGCCGGAAAATGTGCTGTATGAAAAGATCAGCTAATTCCTGGGCCGAGGAGAGCCCTTTCAGAGGGACAAAGTGAGCCATCTTACTGAAACGATCGACCACCACCCAAATGACCGTCATACCCTCAGACCTGGGGAGTTCGCCCACAAAATCCATGGACAAATGGGTTCAAGGTTCACTCGGAACAGGTAAGGACTGAAATGTTCCAACAGGTGCCTGACGGGAAGGTTTGCTTCTAGCACATACTGCACACTCTCTCACAAATTCTTTACAGTCTGTTGCCAATGACGGCCACCAAGCACATCTAGCAAGAAGATCCTTAGTTCTGGTGGCCCCAGGATGCCCAGCATTCTTGTGGGAATGAAACAGCTGCAGTAGTTGTAGGCGAAAAGACAATGGTACAAACAACACCCGCTCAGGCTTTCCCTCTGGAACATCCTGTTGAAATGGACTCAAAGTGACAGTCCAGTCCTTCCAGGTTTCAGTGGCCGCCAGGACCATTTTTTGTGGGATAATGGTCTCGGGGGCTGAGGGCTGTGCTGTCTCGGGCTCAAAACACCTAGATAAGGCATCTGCCTTGATGTTCTTACTGCCAGGGGTATACGTGATTACAAATCTGAATCTCGAAAAGAATAACGACCACCGGGCCTGTCGGGGGCTAAGTCTCTTAGCGCCCTCAATGTACTCCAAATTTTTGTGGTCAGTGTAAATGGTAATGGTGTGTTCTGCCCCTTCTAGCCAATGACGCCATTCTTTAAAGGCCAACTTGATGGCTAGAAGTTCCCGGTTGCCTATATCGTAGTTTTTCTCTGCGGGTGAAAATCTACGAGAAAAATAGGCACAGGGGTGAAGTTTTCCCTGCAACCCAGAACGCTGAGACAGCACAGCCCCTACTCCTACCTCTGAGGCATCAACCTCCACGATAAAGGGAAAGGTGACGTCAACATGTCTCAATTTAGGGGCAGAACAGAACAATTTCTTCAAGGTGGAGAAAGCAGCATGGGCCTCTGGGGACCAGTGATGAGTGTCTGCCCCTTTCTTGGTGAGACTGGTGAGAGGTGAAATCACTGTGGAGTACCCCTTTATAAACCTCCTGTAGTAGTTGGAGAACCCCAGGAATCTCTGAAGTGCCTTCAGGCCCACAGGCTGAGGCCACTCCAAAACAGCAGAAACTTTTCCAGGGTCCATAGAGAGACCGGAGGTCGAGATTATGTACCCCAGAAAGGCAACAGAGGTCACTTCGAAAATGCATTTCTCCAGTTTAGCATATTCTGTCTCAACTTCCGTAGCACAAACCTAACATGTTTTCTGTGTTCTGAGAGATTGGATGAAAAGATCAGTATATCGTCTAAGTACACCAAGACGAATCTGCCCAATACCTCTCTGAACACCTTGTTAATCAGTTCTTGGAAGACGGCCGGGGCGTTGCACAACCCGAAGGGCATCACTAGGTACTCGTAATGCCCGTCGGGCGTGTTAAAGGCCATCTTCCATTCATCACCGTCCCTGATACGCACAAGGTTGTATGCACCCCTCAAATCCAGTTTTGAGAAAATCTTAGCATTGGTGACCTGGGTAAACAAATCGTCAATTAAGGGCAAAGGGTAACGATTTTTTACTGTAATCTTATTCAAACCCCGATAATCGATGCATGGCCGGAGGCCTCCATCCTTTTTTTTCACAAAAAAGAATCCTGCCCCTGCTGGTGAGCAAGAGGGGCGAATAAACCCTTTGGCTAAATTTTCTCGGATATACTCCTGCATGGCCAATGACCTCTAGGGGGCATACAACCAGACCTGAGATCGATGGGGCAATCAAAGGGACGGTGAGGAGGGAGTTTATCAGCTGACCTGGGACAAAACACGTCCGCAAATTCTGAATACTGGCTCAGCAAACCTTCCACTTGAATCTTGGTGTTACCCAAGGTTACCTTCGCTAAACAATGCTGATAAAAATGGGGAGACCAGCTTGTTAGCTGACCTGAGGCCCAATTGATCTGAGGAGAGTGAAGCTGTAACCATGGCATGCCAAGAATGACTGTGGAAGTTGCCATTCGCAGAACCAGAAACTGTAGACTCTCATGGTGTAACACCCCTACCGTAACCCTTAACTCTGGGGTCTGAGACAGTGGGTGGTTGCTCTGCAGAGGAGAGTCGTCTACTGCAGTGACCAGAATCTGTTGTTTCAAAGGGGAAATAGGAATCGCTAATTTCTTAGCAAATTCGTAATCCATAAAATTGGCTGCTGAGCCAGAATCCAAGAATGCATAAGTGGCCACTGTTTGATCTCCCCAGGAAATAGTACAAGGGAGAAGCAATCGTTTATCGTCTAGAGGTAAAGACTGCGCGCCTAGGATATTACCTCCGACTACACCTAGGCGGCAGCGTTTCCCGACTTTTTGGGACAATTCTGCACTCGGTGACCCTCCTCTGCACAGTACAAACAGAGCTGTTCTGCTTTTCTACATTTCTGCTCCACCTGGGACAATTTTGACCGACCAATCTGCATCGGTTCTGGTGGGGGTGAACCGGGTGGAGAAGAGGCGTAGGAAACATATCTCACATTGTTCCTACTCCGAGTTTGTCTCCGGTAACGTAGACGCCGATCAACTCTGATAGCTAATGAAATGGCCTCATCAATAGATTTCGGCTCAGGATGACCCAGCATAAGGTCGGATATTGCATCTGACAACCCTGACAAAAAAACAGTCTAGCAGTGCAAATGACCCCCATCTAGCCGAAACTGTCCATCTCCTGAACTCAGCTGCGTAAATTTCAACCGGATCATCATAAATTACAGCCATAGCTTTAAAGAATTCCTCAACTGATGTTAGGGCCTTATTCCCTGTCTGAAGGCCATATGCCCAGGTTTGGGAATCCCCTGACAGCAGAGTCTTAACCCTCCTGGCGGTCTATTAAAAACCGCCAGGGGGCAGCGCTGCCGTTATTTTGATTTTTTTTTTTTTAAATCATGTAGCGAGCCTAGGGCTCGCTACATGATAGCCGCTACTCGGCGGCATCCCCCCAGCCCCTCCGATCGCCTCCGGCGATAGGCGATCAGGAAATCCCGTTCAAAGAACGGGATTTCCTGGAGGGCTTCCCCCGTCGCCATGGCGACGGGGCGGGATGACGTCACCGACGTCATGGACGTCGTGACGTCTAAGGGAGTACCGGTCCACCCCTTAGCGCTGCCTGGCGCTGATAGGCCAGGCAGCGCAGGGGTCCAGGGGGGGGGCTCTGCGGCGGCGTGGATAGCGGTGAATCGGTGCGGGGCAGTGGCGATCGGTGTACTGACGCAGCTAGCAAAGTGCTAGCTGCGTTCTGCAAAAAAAAAATTATGCAGATCGGCCCAGCAGGGCCTGAGAAAACCTCCTGCGTGGCTTACCCCGAACTACGTTCGGGGTTACCGCCAGGAAGGTTAATGAACGTAATTCTATGTGCCACGGTTCCCGACACATTAGGTCTCAACTTAAAGTACGATAACACTCGATTTCTAAAATTCGGAAAGTCAGATCTATGACCAGAAAACCTTTCGGGTACAGGCATGCGTAAGTCTGTACTTGGAGGAGATTGCACTGTATTCACAGCCGTCTGAAAGACTTGTACAGACCCAGACAAAGCATTGATCTGGGTCTGATGACTGTCCAGCACCCTGGTGTAATTCTCCACCGCAGTGGTGAGTGCATCAAGACGGCTGTTAAGTGCGTCCATTTGGTTTTGGTCTGCCGTTCTGTAACGATCGGTGTCAGCACACAGAGAGAATCTGATTATTGCTGATCTGCAGTATCACCAAGAATACAGATTATACCTGATTATTGATGATCTGCAGAATCACCGATAATACAAGTATAACTAACCTCTGGACACCTTTATAGTGTGAGTGTTTGGTGCAACAGTAATGACTTTGAGTAAGACCTCCTGAGGGGCAGGTGGTCTCTGGCAGTACGGGCGTTACTGCCTTTAGGAAAGTACAACAACCTTCCAGCAGCCTGAGACCTCCCAGTGGGCGGAGTCCCAGGGTGAAGGTAGGAGGGACCTGCAAGTGAGTGACACCAGGAGGTGGATGTTACTAGCAGGTCTGGAGACTATCTCTTAAAGAGAGAGATAGCTCTCGAGGTCGGGCAAGCCAGGTCGGCAACACACAGACAGATAAAGTACAAAGACAGAAGACTGATTCGGTATCCAAGGCAGGCAGGGTTTGGCAACAGGTAATCAGATATACGAAGGTACCGAATCAGAAAGCAGAGGGATAGTCAGGAATGCAAAGGTCATAACAGATATAAACAATGCCTAGTCTTGGGTGTGAGGTCCGTGGTCTCTACACCCGGGAACTAGTCTGGAGTATAACAGAATGATAACACAGCGTTCCTAATCTTGGGTGTGAGGTCCGTGGTCTCGACACCCTGGAACTAGTCTGAAGTATAACAGAATGATAACACAGCGTTCCTAATCTTGGGTGTGAGGTCCGTGGTCTCGACACCCTGGAACTAGTCTGAAGTATAACAGAAAGATAACACAGCATTCCTAATCTTGGGTGTGAGGTCCGTGGTCTCGACACCCTGGAACTAGTCTGAAGCATAACAGAATTATAACACAGCGTTCCTAATCTTGGGTGTGAGGTCCGTGGTGTCGACACCCTGGAACTAGTCTGAAGTATAACAGAATAATAACACAGTGTTCCTAATCTTGGGTGTGAGGTCCGTGGTCTTGACACCCTGGAACTAGTCTGAAGTATAACACAATAAATACACAGAAGTAATCTGGCTCAGTGTGAATTCCCAGGTCCTCCTGGTTCTAACACACTGTAGGATCTGCCCAAGGTCTGAGTGCTTCCACGTAAGTCTTCGCAACGGCAGACAACCTGAGACTGGCCAGCAGTGGCTATATATAGAGCAGCGCTCTCCGGCGCCACCCATCAGAGATCAACCAATAGCCACTACCTTTGAGGTCAGCTGACCAACCTGGTCAGCTGATCCCTCTACGTTTGTCATAAAGGTTCTGCCTCTCCGCGCGCGCGTGTATTCCTCAATCTGTGTGAACTAACAGACCCAGCCACACCAGCCGCTTGCTGCTGCGGACAAACCGCCGCGCTGGACGTGGAATCAGCCGCCTTGCCACCAGTGCACGCGGCGGATTTTCCGCGATTTCTCACAATTCCTAAATTGGAGGCATAAAGTGCTTTAAAACATCTTGCGTGTGTAGACATGGATCAGGTAGTGTAAGTAGTGTACTGCTTCACACTGACAGACCAAACTCACTGTTTAATGCACCATCGCAAACAGCCGCAAAGGGTTGTCATTAGTTGACACTATCAGGACATAAAATGTCAGTCCTCTCAGTGGCAATGTTTGTGTAGTGATGGCCGTCCAGAAGTACTGCAAGGTAAATCATGCGCTGTTCCCATTCATGATGTCTTTGTTGTGCGGGGCCAACAAATTCATTCTGACCCACTGCCAGGGTTGCTCGCCAGAGATCGCGAATTTGAATTTAGCTGTGATCACGGGTAGATTTTCATGATTGCAGAACTCGAATTCGAATTCGAAGAGCGATACTGCTCCCAAATTCGAATTCAAATGTACCCGAATAGTCACTCTCGAATTCAGCCGTTATCACGGGTGTTAACGCGTGATCACTAATTCGGCTTCGGTATCCAGGGGATGACGTCATTGGGCCAATCAGAAGGCCCCCAGCCGAGACCCCAGCAACCAATCAGAGGAGGGGAGCCTGGCCCTCCCCTCCTCTATATAAGGCAGCGGCCATCTTAGGGAGCGCGTCCTTGCTTGTGACTCTGCGGTACTGAAAGCATCTCCAGTGCTGCTGTGTTTCTTATCAAGTGCTTTTCAACTGTTTAACACAGCGTTTTACCTCCTAAACACATTCTTAACACATTTATGGTACTCATTTATAGAGTTGGGCCGAACGGTTCGCCTGCGAACGGTTCCATGCGAACTTCCGTGGTTCGCGTTCGCGTCCCGGCAGGTGAACCTTTGCGGAAGTTCGGTTCGCCCCATAATGCACCATGGAGGGTCAACTTTGACCCTCTACATCACAGTCAGCAGGCCCAGTGTAGCCAATTAGGCTACACTAGCCCCTAGAGCCCCACCCCCCTTATATAAGGCAGGCAGCGGCGGCCATTACGGTCACTCGTGTGCCTGCATTAGTGAGAGTAGGGCGAGCTGCTGCAGACTGTCTCTCATAGGGAAAGATTAGTTAGGCTTAGCTTGTTCCTGGCTGCATACCTGTTCTGTTCAGTGAGACCACTGCATACCTGTTCAGTGAACCTGCCACTGCATACCTGTTCTGTGAACCCACCACTGCATACCTGTACTGTGAACCCACCACTGCATACCTGTTCAGTGAACCCACCACTGCATACCTGTTCAGTGAACCCACCACTGCATACCTGTTAAGTGAACCTGCCACTGCATAACTGCATACCTGTTCTGTGAACCCACCACTGCATACCTGTTCTGTTCAGTGGACCCGCCACTGTATACCTGTTCTGTTCAGTGAACCCGCCACTGTACACCTGTTCAGTGAACCCGCCACTGCATACCTGTTGTGTTCAGTGAACCCGCCACTGTATACCTGTTCTGTTCAGTGAACCCGCCACTGCATACCTGTTGTGTTCAGTGAACCCACCACTGTATACCTGTTCTGTTCAGTGAACCCGCCACTGCATACCTGTTGTGTTCAGTGAACCCGCCACTGTATACCTGTACTGTTCAGTGAACCCGCCACTGCATACCTGTTCTGTTCAGTGAACCTGCCACTGCATACCTGTTCTGTGAACCCGCCACTGTATACCTGTTCTGTTCAGTGAACCCACCACTGCATACCTGTTGTGTTCAGTGAACCCGCCACTGTATACCTGTTCTGTTCAGTGAACCCGCCACTGCATACCTGTTGTGTTCAGTGAACCCGCCACTGTATACCTGTACTGTTCAGTGAACCCACCACTGCATACCTGTTGTGTTCAGTGAACCCGCCACTGTATACCTGCACTGTTCAGTGAACCCACCACTGCATACCTGTTCTGTTCAGTGAACCTGCCACTGTATACCTGTTCTGTTCAGTGAACCCGCCACTGTATACCTGTTCAGTGAACCCGCCACTGCATACCTGTTGTGTTCAGTGAACCCGCCACTGTATACCTGTTCTGTTCAGTGAACCCGCCACTGTATACCTGTTCAGTGAACCCGCCACTGCATACCTGTTGTGTTCAGTGAACCCGCCACTGTATACCTGTTCTGTTCAGTGAACCCGCCACTGTATACCTGTTCAGTGAACCCGCCACTGCATACCTGTTGTGTTCAGTGAACCCGCCACTGTATACCTGTTCTGTTCAGTGAACCCGCCACTGTATACCTGTTCTGTTCGGTGAACCCGCCACTGCATACCTGTTGTGTTCAGTGAACCCGCCACTGTTTACCTGTACTGTTCAGTGAATCCTCCACTGCATACCTGTTCTGTTCAGTGAACCTGCCACTGCATACCTGTTCTGTGAACCCGCCACTGTATACCTGTTCTGTTCAGTGAACCCACCGCATCAGTGCGCATACCTGTGCAGTTAAGTGAACCCACCTACCTACGTGAGTGCACGCAGTGTGATATACCACTCCGTGCATACCCGATATGGACAAAACAGGTAGAGGAAGAGGTAGTGCCAGAGCCAGAGGAAGGCCACCCGGCAGGTCTGCGCGAGGTCATGTAAATGTAATTTCGTGTGGACCTGGCCCACAGTACAGTGCTCGGAAGAAGGCACGTCCCATCACCTCCCAAGATTGTCAGGACGTGGTTGAGTATTTAGCGACACAGAACACCTCATCTTGCTCAGCCACCAGCGCTACTACTAGCACCACTTCCGCTGCATTTGACACTTCGCAAGAATTATTTAGTGTTGAAATCACTGATGCACAGCCATTGTTGTTACAGCCAGATGAATTTTCACCAGCTCATATGTCTGAGTTACGCAGCAACACTATGGATGTAACGTGTAAGGAGGATGAAGGACCTACTGATGGTGCATGTTTGGATTTGTCTGAGGCAAGCGAAGCTGGGCAGGATGATTACGATGATGACGATGATAGGGATCCTCTGTATGTTCCCAATAGAGGAGATGAAGAGGGGGACAGTTCAGAGGGGGAGTCAGAGAGTAGTAGGAGGAGAGAAGTTGCTGAAAGAAGCTGGGGCAGCTCTTCGTCAGAAACAGTTAGTGGCAGTGTCCGGCACCATGTATCGCCACCTATGTACAGCCAGCCAACTTGCCCTTCAGCATCAGCTGCTGAGGTCCCCATAGTGCCCACATCCCAGGGTGGCTCAGCGGTGTGGAAATTTTTTAATGTGTGTGCCTCAGATCGGACCAAAGCCATCTGTTCGCTCTGCCAACAAAAATTGAGCCGTGGAAAGGCCAACACTCACGTAGGGACAAGTGCCTTACGAAGGCACCTGGAGAAAAGGCACAAACAGCAATGGGATGGCCACCTGAGCAAAAGCAGCAGCAGCACACAAAAGAAAAGTCACCCTCCTTCTCCTCTTCCTCCTTCAGGTGCATCATCTGCTTCTGCCGCTTTCTCCCTTCCACCTTCACAGGCACCCTCCTCCACTCCGCCTCTGCCCTTGAGCGCTTCCTGCTCCTCTGCCCACAGCAGCAGTCAGGTGTCCGTGAAGGAAATGTTTGAGCGGAAGAAGCCAATTTCGGCCAGTCACCCCCTTGCCCGGTGTCTGACAGCTGGCGTGGCTGAACTGTTAGCTCGCCAGCTGTTACCATACCGACTGGTGGACTCTGAGGCCTTCCGTAAATTTGTGGCCATCGGAACACCGCAGTGGAAGATGCCAGGCCGCACTTATTTTTCGAGAAAGGCCATACCCCAACTGCACCGTGAAGTTGAGAGGCAAGTGGTGTCATCTCTTGCGAAGAGCGTTGGGTCAAGGGTACACCTGACCACGGATGCCTGGTCTGCCAAGCACGGGCAGGGCCGCTACATTACGTACACAGCCCATTGGGTCAACCTGGTGGTGAACGATGGCAAGCAGGGAGCAGCGGACCAAATTGTGACACCTCCACGGCTTGCAGGCAGGCCTCCTGCCACCTCCTCTCCTCCTGCTACATGCTCTTCGCTGTCCTCCTCCTCCTTGGCTGAGTGGCAGTTCTCCTCTCCAGCTACACAGCCCCAGCTCCGCAGGGCCTATGCTGCATGCCAGGTACGACGGTGTCACGCCATCTTAGACATGTCTTGTCTCAAAGCGGAGAGTCACACTGGAGCAGCTCTCCTGGCTGCTCTTAAGAAACAGGTGGATGAGTGGCTGACCCCGCACCACCTGGAGATAGGCAACGTGGTGTGCGACAACGGCAGCAATCTGCTTGCCGCTTTGCATATGGGGAAGCTGACACACATACCCTGCATGGCACATGTCATGAATCTAGTTGTTCAAAGATTTGTGGCAAAGTACCCTGGCTTAGCGGATGTCCTGAAGCAGGCCAGGAAGTTCTGTGGGCATTTGAGGCGGTCTTACACAGCCATGGCACGCTTTGCGGAAATTCAGCGGAAAAACAACATGCCGGTGAGACACCTCATTTGCGATAGCCCGACTCGCTGGAATTCGACCCTGCTCATGTTCTCCCGCCTGCTAGAACAGAAGAAAGCCATCACCCAGTACCTCTACAACTACAGTAGAATGAAACAGTCTGGGAAGATGGGGATGTTCTGGCCCGACAACTGGACACTGATGAAAAATGCATGCAGGCTCATGCGGCCGTTTGAGTAGGTGACCAACCTGGTGAGCCGCAGTGAGGGCACCATCAGCGACTTAATTCCCTACGCTTACTTCTTGGAGCGTGCTGTGCGTAGAGTGGCGGATGAAGCTGCGAATGAGCGTGACCAGGAACCGTTACGGCAGGAACAGGCATGGGACCAATTTTCATCAGACCCAGCTGTTTCCTCAACACCTGCGGCAGCACAGAGGGAGGAGGAGGAGGAAGAAGAGAAGTCGTGTGCAGAAGACGAGTCAGACTCAGAGGATGATGAGCAAGGTGTTTCTTTGGGGGAGGAGGAGGAGGAGGGGACGGTGGCAGGAGAACACCCGCAGCAGGCGTCGCAGGGGGCTTGTGCTGCTCAACCTTCCCGTGGTATTGTTCGCGGCTGGGGGGAGGAGGTTGACTTACGTGACGTCACTGAGGAAGAGCAAGAGGAGATGGAGGGTACTGGATCCGACTTTGTGCAGATGTCGTCTTTTATGCTGTCCTGCCTGTTGAGGGACCCCCGTATAAAAAACCTCAAGGGGAATGAGCTGTACTGGGTGGCCACACTACTAGACCCTCGGTACAGGCACAAAGTGGCGGACCTGTTACCAACTCACCTGAAGGTGGAAAGGATGCAGCACATGCAGAACCAGCTATCAACTATGCTTTACAATGCCTTTAAGGGTGATGTGACAGCACAACGCCAGCAAGGTACCACTGCCACTAATCCTCCTCCCGTGTCCACGCAGTCAAAGACAGGACGCTCCAGCGATCTCATGGTGATGTCGGACATGCGGACGTTCTTTAGTCCAACGCCTCGCCGTAGCCCTTCCGGATCCACCCTCCACCAACGCCTGGAACGGCAGGTAGCCGACTACCTGGCCTTAAGTGTGGATGTAGACACTGCTGTGAACAGCGATGAGGAATCCTTGAACTACTGGGTGCGCAGGCTTGACCTGTGGCCAGAGCTGTCCCAATTTGCCATCCAACTTCTCTCCTGCCCTGCCGCAAGCGTCCTGTCAGAAAGGACCTTCAGCGCAGCTGGAGGCATTGTCACTGAGAAGAGAAGTCGCCTAAGTCACAAAAGTGTTAAGTACCTCACCTTTATCAAAATGAATGAGGCATGGATCCCGGAGGGCTGCTGCGCGCCCCAAGACTAAGTCAGTCCCCGCACACACAGCATCTCTGCCTGCACGCCGTGTGACTGGCTGCCTGGCCTGCCCCAAGAAGACTAAGTCGCTCCCAGTCCCTCCACACAGCATGTCTGCCTGCAGGCCGCTTGACTACCTTCTCCGCCACCACCAACAGGGTCCGAGACTCCAGGCGGATTGCTGAATTTTTTAGGCTGCTGCTAGCAGCGGCCGCTGTAATAATTTTTCTGGTGCGTGTACATGACTGCCTAATTTTTCTGGCTGCACTGCGGGCAGCTGCAACAACAAAAGAAAAGGCATGTACATGCGCCCATTCCCCTTCGTGATCATTACCTTGCCGTGGTGAAGGGGCTTGCGTATCACAATGAAGCAATGACCGGCGCCTAGATGAGTGTCTCGGGGGGCACACAAAAGATAATAAGGTCGTTGCCTCATTGTGGTCAGACCAAATTTGATCAGCTGGACAGTCACTGTTCTGTCATTCAGCTACATCAGCCAGGCGACCATATGGGCTGTAAAGCCACCAAAACCTGCACTCTCGCCATGGTGCGCACCAGTCCAGCACGGCCGTCACTACACAAACAGCTGTTTGCGGTGCGTTACACGGTGAGTTTGGTGTGTCAGTGTGAAGCAGTACCTTAATTACACTACCTGATTGATGTATACACATGCAAGATGTTTTAAAGCACTTTAGGCCTGTCATTTAGCATTCAATGTGATTTCTGCCCTTAAAACGCTGCTTTGCGTCAAATCCAGATTTTTCCCGGGGACTTTTGGCGTGTATCCCACTCCGCCATGCCCCCCTCCAGGTGTTAGACCCCTTGAAACATCTTTTCCATCACTTTTGTGGCCAGCATAATTTTTTTTTTTTCAAAGTTCGCATCCCCATTGAAGTCTATTGCGGTTCGCGAACTTTAACGCGAACCGAACGTTCCGCGAATGTTCGCGAACCGAAAATCGGAGGTTCGGCCCAACTCTATGACTGTTATAGTTCAGTCAGCTAGTGTAGTATACTGTATACTGTGCTAGGCTAGTGTTAGGTCTGTGTGCAGGCTAGGGCCTGCTAGCCTAGGGTAGCCTTAGCCTACTAGTTTAGGTAGGTTAGGGATTATAGTTAGTTGTGTACTAGTACTAGTTTAGTTAATTTGTACTGTTAGTCTGTGAGTTTATTAGCTTCAGTACTGTGTTAGTTACTGTACAGACCAGCATCTGTTGGGATCTGTGACTGGCTGCGTGTCATATGCCCGACCCTATTGATTGCGTCCGTGTGTAACAAGACAAGACAAATAACATTTATATCGCGCTTTTCTCCTGGCGGAGTCAAAGCGCCAGAGCAGCAGCCACTAGGGCACACTCTATAGGCAGTAGCCATGTTAGGGAGACTTGCCAAAGATCTCCTACTGAATAGGTGCTGGATTACTGAACAGGCAGAGCCGAGATTCAATCCCTGGTCCACTGTGTCAGAGGCAGAGCCCTTAACCATTACACCATCCAGCCACCAGACTTTTATTGTCACTGTCTGTCACATAAGTTAGTTATCGACTACTGTATACACTACTGCTAGAGATTATAGTTAGTAGTAGTTGTGCTACCTACGTACTAGTTTACTTAATTTGTAATGCTAATCTGTGAGTTTATTTAGTGCCACAGGCTTCATTATCACTACTACTGTGTAACAGTTACTTCACAGGCCACTAGGCCAGGCCAGCATCTGTTGTGATCTGTGACTGTCGTCTGCCTGACCCTATTGATTGCGTCCGTGTGACAGACTTTTATTGTCACTGTCTGTCACACGAGTTAGTTATCAACTACTACACTACTGCTAGGGATTATAGTTAGTTGTTACCTACGTACTAGTTTACTTAATTTGTACTGCTATACAGGGCTGCTCATCCAGATTCCGGGTAACCCGGATATCTGAACTTTTTTCAGATATCCGTCCGGATTCCGGATACCTGGGCCCAAATCCGGATAGCAAACCGCTGATAGTTGGTAGGCAATGCGGATATCCGTATCTTGAGATACTGTAACCATGGAGATGATGTCCATGACGTCATTGAGCCAATCAGAGGGCTCCCAGCCTAAGCCCAAGCAACCAATCACAGAGGGGAACCTTGGCCAGTCTCTCCTGTATATAAGGAGGGGGGGCATGATGAAAAATAGTCCTTGCTTGTGACTGCACACTGAGAGACACTCCAGTGCTGTTTGGCTAAGCAAGTGCATTATCACACTGTTAAACCCAGCGTTTTTGAGTGGAAACACCTTCACTACACTACAGTTATATTATGTTGTAGTTAGCTAGCCTGTGTAATTTGTTAGTGTCAGTCAGACTTTCAGCTGCAGCAGCTGCTAGTAAGGTAGGTCCTATGTCTGTGTGTGCTGTGCACAGTCCAGGCCTCCTGCTGCTGGCTGGCCTGCTATTAGCCTTAGCTAGCTAGTAGTTACAGTATAGGTAGGATTACTGTGTTATAGGCGGGCCCGTACGCAGGGGAGAGCAGCGGACTAGAAGGGAGGGCCCCATGATGAGGCTAGGCTTCAGCGGGTAGGGGTAGTTAGGGGTTAATGCGGAAGAAGGAGGGGGAGGAGACGGGAGCGCTGTAGGCCGGCCGCGCTAGGTGTGGTCACCAGGAAGTGACGTCGGCAGCAGGAAGCGCGCGCACTTCAGTTTGCTGCGGCGGAGAGCGGAGATTCAGCGGCGATCCGTGCAGCGGTGAAGGGCCTGCCAGCGACGATTAGTAGGAACGGCGGGAGGACTCCTCAAATAGCCGCGGTGGTTGTCGGGGCTGCAGAGAGGAGAAGAGGTCGGACCAGCTCCCAGCAACACCACGCGGTGAGTCCGTCCCACGCATCAGCCAGTGGCAGCCATGGCGGAGCAGGACATTGATGCCTTGCTCCAGATGGTTAGGAGTGAGGCAACGGCTAGAGGGCCACAGTGGGTGGCAATACAAATGGCTGCCATGTCAGCCGGGGGAAGCGGGGCGCGCGCTAGCGCCAGAGTGTCCAGGCCTCCGGATAGACTTAGCCCAGAAGCTTCACCCCGGGCCGCGCGGAGGGAAGGAAGTCCCATTCAGGCGCCACCAGCCCCTGCAGCCAAGAGGCAGACAGGATCAGGCAAGGGTGCGGTGGGGAGGAATGCTGCCAGCGCCTCTAGTGATGGGGTTGTTGAGGAAGCGGCTGGGGGAGGGGAGTCGGCTTCCCCGCAGCCACGCAGCCAGCCACCGCAGGGTAGGAAGAAGACGAGGCCATCGGAGGCGGGTCGCGGCAAGCAGGCCAGGTCGGATGATTCCACCCGCTCAGCATCAGCACATAGTGACACGGCTGCGCCGGCCCAGGTGCAGGCCAAGGGACGCAGTTCCCAAGCCAAGGGTAAGGGGAAGGCGCCAAAGAAGGCAAGGAGAGCCCCTTCGCCACCGCGCAGCAAGCGGCCCGCCGCACACAGCAGTCGAGGTTCAGGCCAGGGCGGTGATCGGAGTACGCGCTCGTCATCCGGTGGCGGGGCATCCAGAAGGCAGGACAACGCAGCACAGTACGCTTCGGACAGCCATTCGGATCAAGACTCTGAGTCGTCAAGGGACGGGGCTCCGTCGCCTTTGGTCGGGGAGTCTGGTCGGAGGGAGTCGACTGGATCTGGAGGTTCGGCTGGTCGGGACGCACGTCCGGTGCAGCCAGGTGAGACTAACCTAATAAATGCCCTTTCTACTGTTCCAAATGTTGGGGAGGTTGGTGGCGTTGTTGCGGCAAATGCAGGGGTGGGTAGCGGTTTGTTGGGAATGCCCTCCCTGCTAGGGTCGGGCAATTCGGCAGCCGTGGCATCCGCGGCTCCTGCGTTGTCCTTGGTCAACTCCCTGCTATTGGGTCTCCGGGACGTGTTGCAAGGGGTAAGCGTAGCGGGGGCAGCGGCTCCCACGGCAGCTTGGGGGGGTACAACGGGTATAGCTCCCCAGGTTTCGGCTACTGTGGTACCTACGGTCACCCTGCCGGTTGCGCCCCAGGTCGCTCCTGTGGTCTCGCAGTCACCTCCTCCCGTGGTTTCTCAGGCTTCGGCCGAGGGGGTGCCTGCGGTCCCCCCGGTAGCGGTTCCTTCCGGGGAGTCGGCGGAGACGGCGAAAAAGAGTGGTGGAGAATCGGATTCTGTTCGGTTGTCCGATGCCGCAAAAGGCGAGCTCTACTTGTGCATCGATGGCCCCTTAGGGACGCATTTAAAAAAAGAGGTCAAGGAAAAAATATGGAGGGGCGAGTATGTGGAGATTTTCTCTCTACTACCGCTTGAAAAATTTAACTTGGATAGGGTCAAGCCAGACGAGAGCAAGAAAGAGGAGGAGGAGCGCAGGCGTTACAGGTTGATCCCACGAACACACCAGAATTGGGCACAAGCTTTTGCAATTATGGCCAGCTCCCGTCAGGGGAAGGGTAGGGGAGGGGAGTCTTCCGCTAAGAGGGATGACTCCAGTGAAAGTCACAAGGATGGAGCGGTACCTAAGTAGGTATCCGGATGTCGAGGCGGCAGGTTCCCTTCGCCGCGGTTTCGCAGTAGGTTTTAATATCCCTTCCTCAGGGGCAGTTTGTTCCCCTCCCCCGCATCAAAACTTAAAATCCGTAGGGTCACAGCCTGAGGTAGTCTCAGACAAACTTCGGAAGGAAGTGCGTTTGGGTCGGATGGTCGGCCCCTTTTCCTCCCCTCCACTAGAGAACTTGGTTGTGTCCCCGTTAGGCATTGTTCCCAAAAGAGAACCGAACTCCTTCCGTTTGATTCATCATCTGTCACATCCAAAGGGATTGTCGGTGAATGATGGGATCGAGCGGGAGGAGGCATCCGTGGCTTACACATCCTTCGACGTGGCGATTCAATGGGTGAGGCGCATGGGACGGGGGGCGCTGCTTGCAAAGACCGACATTGAGTCGGCTTTCCGTTTGCTGCCCATCCATAGAGATAGTTTTCACCTGCTCGGTTGTTTTTGGGAGGGAGGCTACTATATTGATTGCTGTTTGCCAATGGGTTGCTCGATATCTTGCTCATATTTTGAAAAATTTAGTTCTTTCATGGAGTGGGTAATTAAAGAGGTTTCAGGAATCCATTCAGTGATCCACTATTTGGATGATTTTCTGTTCCTGGGCCCGGGGGACTCCTCGGAATGTGCTTATTTGCTGGCTACTATGCGACAGATTTGTGCAGACTTCGGAGTCCCTCTGGCTGAGGAAAAAACTGAGGGCCCTCAGACAGTTATCAAATTCTTGGGCATCACGATTGACTCCGTGGCAATGGAATGTAGATTGCCGGAGGACAAAGTCGCGGATTTACTGGCAACCATACGTGAGGTTTTAAGTCACAAAAAGGTCACGCTTCGTTCTCTTCAATCACGGCTGGGCAAATTAAATTTTGCTTGCAGGATTATTCCCATTGGAAGGATTTTTTGCAGGCGATTGGCTATGGCGACGGCCGGGGTGATGTCACCGAATCACCACGTACGGCTGTGTGGCGAGCACAAGGAAGATTTGAGGGTATGGCTGAGTTTTCTTGCAAATTTCAATGGGCGTTCTGTCTGGATGGAAGACAGCATTCTGAACCACGATTTAGAGCTGTTTACCGACGCATCCGGGGCGCATGGCTACGGTGCATATTTCGGTGGGAGGTGGAGCGCAGCGGCGTGGCCGGAAAGCTGGAAGCAGGCAGGTTTTACGAAGAACCTTCTGCTTTTGGAGCTGTTCCCGATCGTGGTAGCGGTCACCCTGTGGGGCCCGTTCTTGCGCAATAAGCGTATTCGCTTTAATTGCGACAATTTGGGAGTGGTAACAGCCATCAATCAAATCTCTGCGTCCTCCCCCCCGGTAGTGCGGTTATTGCGGCACTTGGTTTTAGTTTGCTTGCAACTGAATATGTTCGTGCATGCAGCGCATTTACCGGGAGTCGAAAACGTTATTGCTGACGGGCTCTCTCGCTTTCAGTGGCAACGATTTCGCAGCCTCGCCCCTGGAGCAGAGCAGTTCAGGATTCCCTGCCCGGAGGAATTATGGGAGGTTCCCTTCGCGAGATAGAGGAATGGATGTCCAGGGCTTTGTCCAAGGGGACATGGTCAGCTTATTCAACGGTCTGGGAGCAGTGGAGCGAACTGTCAGCTCAGACGGGAGCTTCACAACTTTCAGGAGACAGGTTGTGTCAGTTATTTCATTTTATAGCAGTCAATGGTGCGGCGGGGATCTCACCCTCGGCTATGAGTAAAAAAATGGCTGCACTTTCTTTTTGGTTCAAGATGCGGGGGGAGGCTGACATTACCAAGGACTTCAGGGTGAGGTTAGCATTGAGGGGTTTTAGAGCAGGTCCGTCTAAGCGGGATAGCCGCCGCCCAGTTACTTTTGAGTTGCTCGCTTTGCTGGTGGGTAAGTTGCCGGCAATTTGTACGTCGGATTTCGAGGTGGCCTTGTTTAGTGCTGCATTCGGGTTAGCGTTTTTCGGAGCCTTTCGAATAAACGAGTTGGTCAGCCCCAGCAAGGCGAACCCGGCGGGAATTTTGGAAGGGGACGTTATCTTAGCGGAACGGTCCATTGAGATTTTTTTGCGGCGTTCAAAGACGGATCAAGCCGGAAAGGGCAGGTCGATTACCTTGTTTGCGGTAGCGGGGTCGCCGGTTTGCCCAGTTCGGGTTGTATCCGTTTTTAAGGGATTGCGCCCCCGGGGGGTCCCGTCCTTTCTGTGTCATCAGAATGGAACGCCTCTAACTAAATTCCAGTTTGTGGCCATTTTTCGGAAGGGTCTGTCACTAGTGGGGGTTCCCCCATTGGAGTATGCGTCTCATTCCTTTAGAATCGGAGCGGCCACGGAAGCCGCCCGATGGGGTCTGGATAACAGCCTAATAAAAAGGATTGGCAGATGGGAATCGGCACGGTTTTGTTCTTATGTGAGACCTCACTTAGTTTAGAATGTCCTGTATACTGTTATTGTTTATGGTGGAGGGGTGTTTTTTGTTGTGCTCTGTTTTGTTTATGTCTCTACAGATGGTCCTCCGCGTCTGGTGTGGATCCTCGGTCACTCCTACGTGGCCTGGGGTGCAAGAAGAGCTCAGGTGCGTCCGGACGGGCGTCAGTTGGGCATTTCGAGATCCCAGGCCTGTTTGCGGTGGATTGGAGTGCCAGGAATGACATGGGACAGAGTCTTGCCTGAGCTTCATCGTTTTGTGAGATGGGATCGGGCTCCGGACGTGCTGGTTCTGCACGTGGGAGGTAACGATCTGGCCTCCCGCTCTACGAGGCAGATCATAAGGGACATCAAATTTGACTTCATGAGGATTAGATCAGATTTCCCGGCCACAGTGATAGTATGGTCTGAGATGGTAGCAAGAAGGTCATGGAGGTTGGCTAGGTCGGTAGACCGGGTGAACAGGGCCAGAAAGAAGCTTAATAGAGAAGTGTCTAGTTTTGTTATCAGGAATGGGGGAGTAGCCGTGCGTCATGTGGAGTTAGAGTCAGACACGGATCTGTTTTTGCGTCGGGATGGAGTCCACCTCAACGCCATCGGGACCGACCTGTGGGCGTTGGCTTTGAGCGAGGGCGTCAGGAGAGCATTGTTTTTGTGGGCCTCACGAGCGTGAGGTTTCTCGCTCGTGTGGGGTGGCGGGGTCTAGGGCTCCGGAGGTTGGTCATGAAGAGATCGGTGGTAGGGCAATTACTTGCCTGGTTCAGAGGTAAAAGGGCGTCTTCTAAGAGTACGATTTGAAAATGGGGCATGCGGCCGTCCCTGAGCCGGTGTCTGCGGCGGGGGCCTGTTTTGACAGGTTGCATGCCCATCAAGGTTTATCGGTACCCCGGAGCCCTTGCCCTTTAAAATTGTTCTTTATATGTTCGGTTTTTTATTTAATTGTTAAATTTATTTAAAATAAAGAAGGGCTGCTTTGGCCTTTTTTATTCCATCGTAGCAAGCAGTCCTGGTGGTTCTTTATTAGATAAGTTTGGGTCAGGTTTGACGGTAGCAGGTAAGCTATGCACGCATCATGTGTAGTTACTGCAGTGCTATTAGTTGTTAGAGAGTAGTACTGTGTTAGCTGCTAGTAGCTAGCTACAACAGATTATTGCAGTGCTGCTGTGCTGCTGACTGAGCAGTGAGCAGTGTCAGTGTTTCTTGTTCTACTCTGCTGTCTGTCACTCCATGCTGATTCAAAGTCCAAGCCCGCTATTAATAACGTACAAGTACCCCACACATCATCTGTGACATTACATATCTTGTACTATGTCTGGCACTGGCAGCCGGGGGAGGGTCAGCAAGGCCAAGACGAGAGGGAGCAACATTGCGACCTCCGTCAGCAGTTCTGCCACCTCAGTCTCCATTCCGCTGCTACCCACTGGCCGTCTAGCTGTTAGGGGGAGTCACGCTGAAGCATGTAGAGGCCATTTTCAAGCAGGGTCGGTGGCGCAAATTGGAGGAGAAAGATGCTGTGCCTGTGATGCAGCTGATGGTGGATGACGAACAGGCCACCACCAGCTCTACAAAAGACATTCTGGGTAGAGATGTCGCGAACCTCCGATTTTCGACTCGTGAACCCCGTTCGCGAACCTTCGCGGAAGGTTCGGTTCGCGGAAAAGTTTGCGAACCGCAATAGACTTCAATGGGGATGCGAACTTTGAAAAATAGAAAAAATTATGCTGGCCACAAAAGTGATGGAAAAGATGTTTCAAGGGGTCTAACACCTGGAGGGGGGCATGGCGGAGTGGGATACATGCCCAAAGTCCCGGGGAAAAATCTGGATTTGACGCAAAGCAGCGTTTTAAGGGCAGAAATCACATTGAATGCTAAATTGCAGGCCTAAAGTGCTTTAAAACATCTTGCATGTGTATACATCAATCAGGTAGTGTAATTAAGGTACTGCTTCACACTGACACACCAAACTCACTGTGTAACGCACCGCAAACAGCTGTTTGTGTAGTGACGGCCGTGCTGGACTGGTGCGCACCATGGCGAGAGTGCAGGTTTTGGTGGCTTTACAGCCCATATGGTCGCCTGGCTGATGTAGCTGAATGACAGAACATTGACTGTCCAGCTGATCAAATTTGGTCAAACCACAATGAAGCAACGACCTTATTATCTTTTGTGTCCCACCCCCACCCAAGACACTCAAATAGCCGGCGGTCATTGCTTCATTGTGATACGCAAGTCCCTTCACCGCGGCAAGGTAATGATCACGAAGGGGGATGGGCACATGTACATGCCTTTTGTTTATTTGTTGCAGCCGCCCGCAGTGCAGCCAGAAAAATTAGGCAGGCATGTACACGCACCAGAAAAATTAGTGTAGTGGCCGCTGCTAGCAGCGGCCTTAAAAATTCAGGAATCCGCCTAGAGTCCTGGACCCTGTTGGTGGTGGCGGAGAAGGCAAGCGGCCTGCAGGCAGAGATGCTGTGTGTGGGGACTGACTTAGTCTTCGGTCGTGCAGTAGCCCTCCGTGATCCATTCCTCATTCATTTTGATAAAGGTCAGGTACTGAACACTGTCGTGACTTAGGCGACTTCTCTTCTCAGTAACTATGCCTCCAGCTGCACTGAAGGTCCTTTCTGACAGGACGCTTGCGGCAGGGCAAGAGAGAAGTTGTATGGCAAATTGGGACAGCTCTGGCCACAGGTCAAGCCTGCACAACCAGTAGTCCAAGGGTTCATCGTCGCTTTTCGCAGTGTCTACATCCACACTCAAGGCCAGGTAGTCGGCTACCTGCCGGTCCAGGCGTTGGTGGAGGGTGGATCCGGAAGGACTAAGCCAAGTTGGACTAAAGAATGTCCGCATGTCCGACATCACCCTGAGATCGCTGGAGCGTCCTGTCCTTGCCTGCGTGGACTTGGGAGGAGGAGGGTTTCTGCCAGTGGTACCTTGATTGCGTTGTGCAGCCACATCACCCTTAAACGCATTGTAAAGCATCATCAACAGCTTGTTCTGCAAGTGCTGCATCCTTTCGGCCTTCTGTTGAGTTGGTAACAGGTCCGCCACTTTGTGCCTGTACCGAGGGTCTAGTAGCGTGGCCACCCAGTACAGGTCATTCGCCTTGAGTTTTTTGATATGAGGGTCCCTCAACAGGCTGGACAACATGAAAAAGGACATCTGCACAAAGCTGGATGCAGACGTACTCTCCATCTCCTCTTGCTCTTCCTCAGTGACGGGACGCAACTCCTCTTCCTCCCCCCAGCTAGTGTTGGGCGAACACCTAGATGTTCGGGTTCGCGAACGTTCGCCCAACATCGCCGTGATGTTCGGGTGTTCGCGCCGAACTCCGAACATAATGGAAGTCAATGGGGACCCGAACTTTCGTGCTTTGTAAAGCTTCCTTACATGCTACATACCCCAAATTAGCAGGGTATGTGCACCTTGGGAGTGGGTACAAGAGGGAAAAAAATATTTGAAAAAGAGCTTATAGTTTTTGAGAAAATTGATTGTAAAGTTTCAAAGGAAAAACTGTCTTTTAAATGTGGAAAATGTCATGTTTCTTTGCACAGGTAACATGCTTTTTGTCGCCATGCAGTCATAAATGTAATACAGAGAAGAGGTTCCAGGAAAAGGGACCGGTAACGCTAACCCAGCAGCAGCAGCACACGTGATGGAACAGGAGCAGGCGCAGGAGGAGAAGGCCATGCTTTTTGAGACACAACAACCCAGGCCTTGCATGAGGACAAGAAGCGTGCGGATAGCATGCTTTTTACCGCCATGCAGTCATAAATGTAATAAAGATAAGAGGTTCAATAAACAGGGACCGGGCGTCAACGCTAACCCAGAAGCAGCAGACGTGATGGAACAGGAGGAGGCGCAGGAGGAGAAGGCCACGCTTTCAGGTGCAACTCAGGCCTTGCATGAGGACAAAAAAATGTGTGCGCAAAGCAATGCAATGAGTAGTTTTCAGGACACAATGGGCTATTCGGAGGAGCTATTCCCACCCCCACAATCTTCTACCTGTGAAAGGTCAATGGAACAGCCACAAATGTTGTGCCCGGATTCACAACCTTTTTCTGTGGAAAATGCACCTCGCACTGAAATGCAAGGCGAGGCCGAGGATGAACATGACATCAACAACTCAACATGACGCAAAATGGGGGCGGAACAGAAAGCTGCTTTCAATGTTTTGAAGGCCTTAATTGCCTCCGGTGGCCAGTTAGATGCATCATTCATCACACCCAAATCCCAGAGCAATGTGTGCAGGAATTTGAATCGCAGGAGGTGTACCGAGATCATCTGGACAAGTGACCAAGTGACCAAGTGACAAGTGACCAAGTGACAAGTGACAAAGTGAAAAGTGACAAAGTGACCAGTGACAAAGTGACAAAGTGGCAAAATGACAAAGTGACAAAATGACAAAGTGACAAGTGACAAAGTGACAAAGTGACAAGTGACAAAGTGACAAAATGACAAAGTGACAAGTGACAAAGTGACAAGTGACAAAGTGACAAAGTGACAAAGTGACCAGTGACAAAGTGACAACTGAGAGGTTGTTCTGGGGAGATCCACTGCACTCAGTCGCATATGAGGAGAGGTCTCGTCGGGACTGCTGATCCTCCTCAGCTTGCTCAAAGCCTTGAGGGTTCCTGAAGATCCTCTGCTTGGAGTTCGCCGGGGTTCAGCTTGGTGTCGGGGTCGGCGGCGTCCTCCTCACTCCAACGTGGCAGATCTGTTGAAGGAAAAAAAAAAAAACATTGTTAAAAGTCCAGTACCGCTTCTGAAGGACTCACCAAGAGATGCTAGCGCACCATCGCTCGCTGGGTGATGT